>NW_006922172.1:1085351-1088732 GCF_000298275.1 Orycteropus afer afer
CCAGCAAAGGAGCTCTGGTGGTGTAGTGCCTAAGGCATTTGACTGATAACCAGAAGGCTGGCAGTTCAAACCCACCAGCCACTCCTTGGACGGAAGGTTGGGCAATCTACTTCTGTAGTGATATGGCCTCGGAAACCCAAGGAGGGGTCACTATCAGTTGGATCCGACTCAACAGCAGTGCGTGCATCACACCAGTAGAGAGATTGCAGGAAAAGAAACAAGGAAATCAATACTATTTACAATAGCTACAATAAATAAATAAATAAAATAGTGGGAATAAATCTTACCAGGGACACAAAAGACCTGCATAAAGAAAACTAAAAAACACTACTTCAAGAAACCATGAGAGATATACATAAATGGAAGAACATACCTGCTCATGCAAAGGAAGATTGAACACTGTGAAAATGTCAATACTACCCAAAGGAATCTATATATTGAATGCAATCTCAATACAGATCCTATCAACATTCTTAAAGGACATGGAAGAACCAATCACTGATTTTATATGGAAAGGGAAGAGACCCAGGATAAGCAAAGCACTACTGAAGAAGAATAAGGTAGGAGGTCTCATGCTTTCAGATCTCAAAACCTACTATACTGCCACAGTAGTCAAAACAGCCTGGTATTGGCACAATGACAGACACACAGACCAATGGAATAGAATTGAGAAACCACAATAGATCCATCGACCTATGTATGGTCAGCTGATATTTGACAAACAGCTGAAAACCATTAAATGGGGAAGAGATTGTCCATTTAACAAACGGTGCTGACAAAAGAGGATATCCATTTGCAGAAAAATGAAGTAAGATCTGTACCTCACAGCATACACAAAAACTAACTCCAGATGGATCAAAGACTTAAATGTGAAACTTAAAGCTATAAAGTTCCTCAAGGAAAAACTAGGAGCAAATTTAGGGGCACTTATATATGGCACAGACTATCAAGCATAACCCAAAATTCACAAACAGTAGATGATAAAACAGATGAATGGAACCTTCTGAAAATTAAATTTTTATGTACGTCAAAAGACTTCTCCAAAAAATATTCAGCAACAACATATCTGACAAGGGACTTGCCTCTAAAATTTATAGAAAACCCCAACACCTCAACAATAAAAAAGACAAACAATCCAATTCAAAAATCGGCAGAAGAAATGAATAGAACTTCACCAAAGAGGATTACTCAGGTAGCCAACAAACACATGAAGAAATGTTCACAATCATTAGCTGTTGTTGTTATTAGGTGCCATCAAGTCATCTCCAACTCACACCCACCCTATGCACAATGGAACGAAACATTGCCTGGTCTTGTGCCAGCTCCACAATCCTTGCTATATTGAGCCCATGGCTGCAGCCACTGTGTCAATCCATTTCATCAAGAGACTTCCCCTTTTCTGTCAACTCTTCACCTTACTGAGCATGACATCCTTCTCCAGGGAATGGTTTTTTCTTACAACATGACCAAAGTAAGTGAGATGAAGTCTGGCCATTGTTGCTTCCAAGGATTCCAAGGAGTATTACAAGTGCACTTCTTCCAAGACAGATTCGTTAGTCCTTTTAGCAGGCCATGGTACTTTCAGTATTCTTCATCAGCATCACAATTCAAAAGCATCAACTCTTCTTCGGTCTTCCTTATTCATTGTCCAGCTCTCACATGCATATGAGGCAACTGAAAACACTGTGGCTTGTGTCAGGTGCACCTTAGTCCTCAAGGACACATCTTTGCTCTTCAGCACTCAAAAGAAGTCTTTTGCAGCCGATTTGCCCAGTGCTATATGTCATCTGATGTCCTGACTGCTGCTTCCATTGGTGTCGATTGTAGAACAAAGTAATATGAGGTGTTTGACAACTTCAGTCTTTTCTCCATTTATCATGATGCTGCTTATAGGTCATGTTGTGAGGATTTTTGTTTTCTTTATGTTGAAGTATAATCCATACTGCAGACTGTAGTCTTAATTCTTCATCAGTAAGTGCTTCAAGTCATTCTCACTTTCAGCAAGCAAAGTTGTGCTGTCACCATATCGCGTGTTGTTAATGATTCTTCTTCCAATTCTGATGCCACAATCTTCTTCATATAGTCCAGATTCTTGGATTATTTGCTCAGCATACAGGTTGAATAAATGTGGTGAAAGCACACAACCCTGACATACTCCCTTCTTGGTTTTAAACCATGCAGTGTCACCTTAGGAGCTCTGTTAGCATAGTGCCTAGGGGACTTGACTGCTAATCAGAAGGCTGGCAGTTCAAACCCACCAGCCACTCCTCAGAAGGAAGGTTGGGCAATCTACTTCCATAGTGGCATGGCCTCGAAAACCCAAGGAGGGATCGCTATGAGTTGGGTCTGACTCAACGGCACATAACAACAACAATGACAACAACAACAGTGTCCCTCGTTCTGCTCGATGGACAGCCTCCTGGTCTATGTACAGGGTCCTCATGAGTACAATTAAGTGTTCCAGAATTCCCATTCTTCTCAATATTACCCATAATTTGTTATGATCCACACAATTTAATGCTTTCACATTGCCAATAAAACACAAAGTAAACATCTTTCTGTTATTCTTTGCTTTGAGCCAAGATCCATCTGACATAAGCAATGATATCCCTTGTTCCATATCCTCTTCTGAATCCAGCTTGCATTTCTGGAAGTTCTTTGTCAATATACTGCTGCAACCATTTTTGGTTTTCAGTAAGATTTTACTTGCATGCAATATTAATGATATTGTTCGGTAATTTCCACATTCTGTGGGATCACCTTTCTTTGGAATGGGTACAAATATGGATGTCTTCCAGTCAGTCGACCAGGTAGCTGTCTTCCAAATCTCCTGGCATAGCTCAGTGAGTGCCTCCAGTGGGGCATCCATTTGTTGAAACATTTCAATGGGTATTCTGTCAATTCCTGGAGCCTTGTTTTTCACCACTTCCTTCACAGCAGCTTGAACTTCTTCCTTTGATATAATTGGTTCTTGATCACATACCACATCCTGAAATGGATGAACTACAAGCAATTATTTTTGTTACAGTGACTCTGTGTATTCCTTCCATCTTCTTTTGATGTTTCCTGCATCATTTAATAGAATTTTTCAATATTGCAACTCAAGGCTTAAATGTTTTCTTCACTTCTTTCAGTTTGAGGAATGCTCAGTGTGTTCTTCCTTTTTGTTTTTCCAACTCCAGGTCTTTGTACATTTCATTATAATAATTGACTTTGTCTCTTCGAGCTGCTCTTTGAAATCTTCTGTTCAGCTCTTTTAACTTGTCATTTCTTCCATTTATTTTACCCACTCTCCATTCAAGGGCAAGTTTCAGAGTCTCTTATGACATCCATTTTGGTCTTTTCTTCCTTTCCTGTCTTTTTGCTTTCTTCATGGATGAT
>NW_006922172.1:1089582-1101601 GCF_000298275.1 Orycteropus afer afer
TCTGATCATTCACATAAACTTATAGGACCATTGTCTGCCAACCCAATATATGATCTTGGATACACTCCCCATTTCATAGGCATACCTAATCGTTTAGCCTGTCCACCTATCTATCCATCCATATATCCATGTTTCCCTTCACTGACAACTCAGTACTGTATATGCAAAAAGGTTCATATTTGTTGTCTGTACTTCCCATGTACCTCTTTATGTCTTTCTCAATGGATGATGTTCTTGATGTCAGGTCACAGTTCCTCTGGTTTTCAGTCGTTGGTGTTCAATGCATCAAATCTTTTTTTTTTTTTTTGGATGGTCTCTAAATTCAGGAGGGATAAAACCAAATTCATATTTTGCCTCTCATGCAGTTCTTTTAATTGTCTTCAAGTTGAACTTGCACATGAACAGCTGATGGTCTGTTCCACAATCAGCTCCTGGCCTTGTGTTGGCTGAAGATACTGAGTTTTTCCATCACTTTTTGCCACAGATGTAGTCAATCTGATTCCTGTCTTCTCATCTGGTGAAGTCCTCGTGTATAGGCACCATATGTGTTGCTGAAGAAAGGTATTTGCTATGAGTAAGTAATTTCTTGCAAAATTCTATCATGCGTTTTCCAGTGTTATTTCTATCACTAAAGCCAAATTTTCCAACTACCAGTGATTTTTCTTTGTGTCCAATTTTTGCACTCACCAGTGTGAATTTTGTGTCACCAGTGATAATTAACACATCTCAATTGCACGTTTGGTCTATTTCAGACTGCAGAATTGATAAAAAGACCTTCAATTTCCTCTTCTTTGGTTTTGGTGGCTGGTGCATAAATTTGAATTATAGTACTAGTAACTGGTTTTCCTTGTAGGCATACGGATATTATCCTGTTACTGACAGCACTGTACTTCAGGAGAGATCTTGAAACATCCTTTGTGATGACAAATGCCATGCCACTCCTCTTCAATTTGTCATTGCCGGCATAGATTATATGGTTATCTGATTCAAAACAGCCAAAACTAGTCCACTTCTGCTCACTAATGCCTAGGGTATCAATCTTCATACGTTCTACTTCGTTTCTGACAACTTCCAATTTTCCTAGATTCATACTTTATGCATTCCATGTTCCAATTATTAATGGATGTTTGCAGCTGTTTCTCCTGAGTTTGAGTTGTGCCACATTAGCAAATGGAGGTCCTGAAATCTTTACTTTATCCATATCATTAATGTTGGTTCTACTCTGATGAGGCAGCTCTTTCCCAGTCATATTTTGAGAGCCTTCTAACCTAAGGGGCTCATCTTCCACCACTGCATCACACACTGTTTCCTGGCTATTCATAAAGTTGCCCCGTAATTATCCTACAGTGTTTCTCTGCTATTCCTAAGGTTTTCCCTGGACAATTCTTTGAGAAGTGGATGGTCTCTTTCTTCTTCCAAGTCTGTCTCAGTCTGGAAGCTGCGTTGAAACCTGTGCATATTTGCAACCTTGCTGGCATTCCAAACACCGGTGGCACAGCCTCCAGTCTCAAAGCAACATACAAGCCACGACAGTATGACAAACTGACAGACAAGTTCGTCTCCCTTAGCTGTTCCAAACCTCTCTGCCCTCCCCTTACCTGGATTCTGCTGCCATCAGCCCTTGCTTTCCCTCCTTCCTGCCTTGGGTGGGGGCACGCTCCCTCCCCTTACCTCAGTGGCCCTAGCTTTCCCTCCTTCCTGCCTTGGGTGGGGACTCTCTACACCCCATTAGCCATTACAGTGATGCAAAACAAAACAATGAGATACCATCTGGCCCCAGCACTAACAGCGAAGTTCAACAAGACAGAAAATAACAAATGCTGGCAAGAGATTGGGACTTTCATACACTGCTAGTCGTTGTTGTTGTTGTTGTTGTTACGTGCCGTCGAGTCGGACTTGACTCATAGCGACCCCTCCTTGGGTTTTTGAGGCAGTATCACTACGGAAGTAGGATTGCCCAACCTTCCTTCCGAGAAGTGGCTGGTGGGTTTGAACCACCAGCCTTCTGGTTAGCAGTCAAGTGCCTTAGCCACTATGCTAGTAGTACTATGAAATGATGCACCACCATGGAAAGCAGTATGACAATTCCTTAAAAAAATGCAATTAGAAATACCATTTGATCCAACAATCTTATTACTAGGTATATATCCTAAAAGAGTGAGAGCCAGGACAAGAACAGATACATGCACACCCATGTTCATAGCAACACTATTTATAATAGCAAAAAGATGGAAACAACCTAGGTGCCCATCCACAGAAAAACAGATAACCAAACTATGGTATGCACACAACGAAATATTCTGCAACCCTAAAGAATAACGTAGAATCTGTAAAACACTGCACAATGTGGATAAACTTGGAGGATATTATGCTAAGTGAAATAAGTTAATCACAGAAGAACAAATATTGTATTAGTCCGCTATTGTAAAAAGTCAAAGAAAGGATTATACATGGAACAAAACTTTCATTTTTGGTTACCTGGCTTGGGAGGGGAGGGGAGAGAACACTGCTAAATAGGTAGAGAAAAGTATTGATTTGAGTGAAGGGAATGGCAATGCACCAAATGTGAGTGATCAACATGGTGGCACTGAGGAAAAGACATAAAGAGGTACATGGGAGATACAGACAACAAAGATGAACCATTCTGCACATACAGTACTGCATTGTTAGTGATGGCAAACACTGATCTATGGGTGGATACATGGGTGGACAGGCTGAATGATCAGGTACATCCAGGCAAGAGGAGTGTACCCATGACCATGTACAGGATTTGCAGACCATGTTTCTACAAGCTTATCTGTATGTCCTGTAAGAATTTCCAGCCATATGGTAGAGTTGACAAGGGACAAGGCTGTGGTGACTTCTTGGCCACAGTTGCCACCCAGAAGGAATGAGTAGTTGGGTCTCTCCTCATCCAGAGCAAAGAATAATAAAGAAAATCAAAGACGCATGGAAACAATTAGTCCAAGGGACTGGAAGACCATGTGATCTTCAGCCTATATGACCATGAGATCAGAGAACTAGATGGTGCCTGGCTACCACTGTCAAACATTCACTGGGGGATCTATGTAGGAGATCCTGGATAGAGTGGGAGAACAATGTGAAACAAAACTCCAAATCCACCCCTACCCCACCACCTGCAAAAAAAACAAACAAACAAAAAAAGGGATACTCACTCCTGGGGCTTCCAGCCAAATAAAAGACAGGTATATGAGTTGAACATTTGTATCAGGTAGACACACCCCTTGGAGAGATCAATCATGGGAGAACAGAAGGGCAATGTATGCAAGGGCGACAGCTCAGGGGGCAGGAGTGCATGGGACGTAAGGACACAAGGAAGAGGTAACTAAGGGGAAGAAGTGGGAAGAGAGCTGTTACACTGTGGGAAATAGCAGTGAATGTCATGAGACAAAATGTTTATGAACTGCTGTATGGAAAATGAATTTGCTCTGTAAACTTCCACGCAAATCACAATAAAAATTGTTAAAAAAGAGAATGCTGACACATTGTAAAAAATGTAACTAATGTCACTGAGCAATTTGTACAGAAATTGTCAAACAGGAACCTAACTTCCTATGTAAACTTTCACCAAAAACTTAGTTGGTGGATTGTATTGTTTAGCTCCTCTGTGTCTTTGTTGAGTTTCTTTCCAGTTGTTCTATCTTTCATTGAAAGTGGGGTATTAAAAAGTCTCCCACTGTGACTGTGGAGTCATCTATTTGCCTTTTCAACTTTTTTAAAGCCTGATTTATGCATTTTGGGCCTCTTTCATTGGGTCCATAGATATTCATTATGGTAATATCTTCTTGTTTAATTGGTCCTTTAATCATTATATTATGTCCTTCTTGGTCCCATATGGTGGTTTTTGTCTTAAAATCAATTTGATCAGACATTAATATTTCCACTCCTCTTTTCTGGTTGCCATTTGCTTGATTTATCTTTTTCCAACCTTTGATTTTTAGTCTATTTTTGTCTTTGTCTCTAAGGTGTGTCTCTTGTAGACAGCATATTGATGGGTTACATTTTTTTATCCATTCTGCAACTCTCTGTCTCTTGAGTCATGCCATTAACATTCAGTGTAATTATCAACAAGTATGAATTGGTTGCTGTCATTCTGTTATGTGTTTTTTCATGGTGTTCCTGGTTTCTTTGTTCCATATAATTTTCTGTGCTGAGCTCATTATGTTTATGGATCATTATCATTTCCTTTGTTGCTGTTCTTTTCACATTTGCTAAATATTTGTGCTTGTCCTCTTTTTTACTGTGATGTGAACGTTTATCATTTTTCTTTGAGCTTACCCTGTGATTTGTAATTTTCTCCCTGAGTTCAGAATAGTCCATTCTATCTTGCAACTCTCCTGACTCCCTCACCATTTAGAAGTTCTGTAACTACACTATTTTCCCCCCTCTTTTTGGTTTGTAGTTGTCCTTGTTGGCCAATTGATGTCTCTGGTTCCTGGTTTGCAATCTTGTAAGCTTATTTTACTTTGGATACCTCCATAGCTGTGTTGGTTTCTGGGTTATGTAATCTTGTGTAATAATGGTCAGTTGTTGTTTGCTATTACTGGTTCTCTGTTCAAAGGACTCTCTTTAGTATCTCTTGTAAGGTTGGTCTGGTTTTTACAAATACCCTTAATTTCTGCTTATCTGGAAATCTCCTAATTTCACCATCATATGTGAGGGACAATTTTGCTGGGTATATAATTCTTGGTTGGAAATTTTTCTCTTTCAGAGATTTATATACAACATCCCATTGTCTTCTCACTTGCATGGTTTCTGCTGAGAAATCAGAACTTATTCTTATTGGTTGGCCTTTGTAAGTAACTTTTTGTTTTTCCCATGCTGCTTTCAGGATTCTTTCTTCATCTTTGATTTTGATCAGTTTGATGATGACATGTCTTAGTGATTTTCTTTTGGGGTCTATCCTGTTTGGGGTTCACTGGACTTCCTTAATGGATATATTCTCATCTTTCATCATATCAGGGAAGTTCTCTTCCAACAAATCTTGGACAATTTTCTCAGGGGTTTTCTTTTTCTCTTCCTGTTCTGGAATTCCTATTACTCATAGGTTATTCCTTTTGATGGTATCCCACATGAATCTTAGGTTTCTTCATTTTGATCTTTTTTCTGATTGATTCCCTTCCAAAGAAGTAGTCAGGCATCTGTCCTCAATCTCAATAATTCTGTCTTCCATTGATTCAATTCTATGCCTTTGCCCTTTCGATGTGTTATCTATTTCTGAAATTTAGTATTAATCTTCTGGATTTCTATCTGTAGATTTTTTTTAATCATTTCTAACTTTTCATTTATTTTGTCATTCTATTCTTGTATTTTCTTCTGAAAATTTTTTAGGGTTTTGTCTATGTTTTCCTTAATTTTGTCAGTGTTTTCCTTGATCTGACTCTCAATCCTTTGAAGATATCTAAATATAATTCTTTTGAATTCCTTACTAGAGAGCTCCAATGCTGCTTCCTCCTCAGGGATGTGTTCTGGGTCTGTATCCTGCTCCCTTGTTTCTACCACTTTGTCTCGCTTCTTTGTGTGGACTGTGGTGTTCTTTTGTGTCTGAGACATTGTGATGTTGTTGTATTTAGCTCTCTGTTAACTGTTTGTGAAGAGCAGTTAAGGCTGAGTCAGGCTTTTCTTGGTGGTCACTTATTGTTGGCCAGTTGGTAGAGAAGGAAGTGGCGGCTGCAGGAGGTGCAGGTGTAGTTGCGTTGTATGGACCCTGTTGCTGTCTCTCACTCAAGACAGGAAAAACAACTGAATAACCATCAAAAAATTAAAAACAAGTGGACAAAAAACACACCATGCAATCACACAGGAACAATAACTAAAAAAAGAAAAAAGGAAAAAAAACAAAACAAAACTGCAATATCTGGAGAGAGCGCAGTAAGAGAAAAAAGGCAGAGTAGGAGAATAATGAAGAAAACAATGGGAAAAATAGAAAAAGAAAAACAAAGAATGGGGTTAACCATGAGAAAGAAAAAAATCGGAACCAGGAACAGGGAAGAGAGAGAGGTGAAAACTAGAAACTTTCAAGTTGTTGGCATCCAGGATATCCTTGTCATTCCCAGCAAGTGGAGCCCATTCTTAAGTCTCTGGAATCTGGGAGAACACTGTTGCTTTAAATATCCAAAATGGTCAAATTGCTTGTAAACATTCAAAATGGCTGCACCCTCCAGACAGGCAAAAGCCCACAGCTCAGCCCGCCTTCCTCTTTGCTGCTTCCCCTTTTACTCACCAGCCATCAGTACAGTCCTCTGTGCAGCCCCTGGCTAGGAGGGCTGATTTTAGGTTAAGTCTTAGGTCCTAACACCACATGGCAATATCCAAGCTGTCTGTGCTTTCAGGATCTCTGCCAGACCACAGCTCTGTATTTCTCCTTTTTTGGTGTTTTCATGCAAATTCTTCTACTAGTTGGAGTTTAGTCCACTTCTATATCTTTCCCTTCAAAGCTCAGGGCTGCAGAATTAACTTCTGTATCTGTATCCCTTTTCTTTGTTGAAGAGAATCTGTGCAGTATGTCTATTCCGCCATGTTACTGGAACTCCTCACCAAAAACTCAGAAAAATACTATTTAAAAAAAATTTTTTTTACTTGTCTTTCCAGAGTACCCTCAAAATGTTGAAATTATATTTTATCTATGAGTTATAAATGTGCTGAGATCAGTAATATCTTACTTCCTCTACTAATAATAGCAAAGACAATCTTTAAATTATACTTCTTACAACAAAAGGAGGAGATACATATGGAAGGACATTTGCCAATGCACTGATTAGTATTCAATATTCATAAAATAACTCATAGAAGCATTATACAATAGTTAAGAGTGAGACAGAGTTCTACATACATAAAATGATGGGTAGTGGTCATATAAACCAATAGTTTAAGTATCAGCAAAAACATAGAGCCCACTACAACAGAAGGATATATCTCAGTTTTGAAATGACTACTTTCCATAATCTCATATTATAAAACACAATTTAAAAAAACAAGCTTATCACCTAATTTACATGCAATTAAAAGAATACTTTTTTTATATTGATTGTTCATCACAAAGATTAATATTTACATTTTCTCTATTTATCTGTGTCAGCTCCACAGTGGATACTTGGGTACCTTGTAAATCCTGAAAAAAAGATAATAAAAATTTAATTTTTATGATTCACTGGAACATGTTTCTAAATACAAACTGCTTGGAGTGGGAAGAGGGTGTCATACCTGTAGCCCACACGTTTGTTCCCTCTAGCATCTTAATTCCTGAAAAATTAGGTATAGTAGATAGAAGCAGGGATCCTAGAGTTGTGAATAGGTAAGTAGGCAACAGAGTGCCAGATTTAGTGGAGGTGGAGAAAAAGATCAGATTAGATGAAAATAAACAGACCTGCCTGGCTGGCAGGAAGATGGAAAGGCAGAGAAGCAGAAAGCTTATTAGCAATACACAGAGGAGAGCCACAGAGAGGAGGATGAAAAAAAAAAAAAAAAAAGGTGGGGGAGGGCACCACAGAACCCATAGAGGCTTTGGGAACTAGGAATACCCACACTGGGAGCTTGTGATGGTAACCTTGGGAGCTGAGCTGAAAGCAGCACATTAAGCTACCACAACACCTGCTCATCCCAACTCCAAATCTCCTCCATGATGAACCATCAACACAAAACTGGAGAGCAACCCAGTATATCTGTATTAATAACCAAAAAAATACACCTGCTCCACACCTGCAAATATATTTAAATATAAAATCAGGGTGCAACAAATCAACACATAATTAATAGTTAAAGACAACTTCAGAATGTCTAGGAAACAAAAGACAACCTCAAATAAAACAAACAAAACAAAACAAAAAAAAACACGACAAGGCAATAAAAATAAAACCCCAGGCAAAAGATTTACCTACCATGGCAGAAGAATAGGCAATAGAATTATCTGAGAAGGAATTTAGAAGGAATGCTTATAGAACTCTATAAGAGCTGAAGGAAACCACACACAGAATCAAGGAAAACACAGAGAGTACCCTGGAAGAACTCAGGAAAATCATCCAAGAACAAAATAACAAGATAAATACACAATCAGAACTCTTACAAAAATAGCAGTTAGAAATCCAGAAGATGAACACTAAAATTAAAGAATTAGACAACAGAGGAAGGACAAAAGAGTAAACTAGAACTGGCTGAAGAACACATTACTGAACTGGAAGATAAATCCCTTGACGCCAGCCTGTATGAAGAAAAATCAGAACAAAGATTTAAGGTAACCTAAGAATTATATGGGATGACATGAAAAGAAACAACATATGCCTCACTGGAATACCAGAATAAGAGGAGGCAAAAAAGAAAAGAAAAAAAAAAAAAAACAACTCACTGAGAATATTGTGGAAGACTTGGTAAAAGAAAATTTTCCCCGTATTATGAAGGAGGAAAAGATATCTGTCCAAGACACTCAACGAACTCTATATAGGACAGATCCCAAGAGAAAGTCAACAAGACATATCATAATTAAACTCTCTAAAACCAAAGACAAAGAATCTTGCAAGCAGCTTGGGAAAAAAGAAATGTCACCTAAATTGGCCAAGCAATAAGACGGAATTCTGATTACTCAGCAGAAACTATTCAGTCAAGAAGGCAATGCAATGGCATACATAAAACACTGAAAGAAAAGAGTTTCAACCAAGAATTCTATATCCAGCCAAACTGTCCATTAAATATGAGGGTGAAATTAAGACATTCTCTGACAATTAGAAATTAAGGGAATTTGTGAAAACCAGATCAACCCTATAGGAAATGCTAAAGGGAGGCCTTCTGTTCTGGTTACCTGGTGCCGCTCTGACAAGAATGTTAGCACAAATGGGATGGCCTTAACAAATAGGAGTTTATTCTTACAATTTGGAGGCTTTAAGTCCAAGTTCAAAGTGCCAAGCTGTAGGGGCTGGGTGAAAGCCCCTCAACCTTGGGGTCCAGCTTTGCCTCCTACTCCCAGCCCACTGGAGCTAGAGGCATTTCTTCACTCAGACAGCTGCTGGCTGCCGAGGGTGAGAAGCCCCAACGTTGACAAGTTAAAAAGGCACAGTCCTGATGTTACCAAACCACACGGCAGGCCATTAACTTAAGTCCATTGTAAGTCCCAAGGTTGGCAGAGCATAGCAGGCTGCTGAGCAATGACATGGCTACATGCAGGGTCCAGGCATGCCATAAACTAGATACCATTCTCAAGGCGTCCCCTTAAATACAGGAAGCAGACCACATTCCCAAAAGCAGCTACTCAGCTGCTTGTGGTAGATCACACCATGGAGTTGACTGCCAGTCTTATCATGGGGAATAACTACCACCAACTGCCCAACCACTCCACCAGGCCCAGCCAAGTTGATACAAAAACAACTACCACAATTCCACCCCTTGTCAACTTGGCATCTGTACAGATCTTCATGGGGTGGCATCTTTACAGATCTCCTCCACTGGGTGGCTCCAGTCCCCTAGTTCCTGAGTGACCTCACCCCCTTGGCCTGTTCCTCTCCCTCTTGGGCATGGCAGCCCCGCCCCCCCCCCCCACTCTTAGGCAGTGGCTACAGCTCCATCCCACTGGCTCACACGAACAAGCAGCCTCACACTCCAGAACCAAGTTGGTGAAGTCCTGGTTCTTTGAAACTAGGGGACCGTTATCATTCCACCCCTAAAGGCATGGTCCTACCCTTTAGGCTGAGGCATCTCTGCTTCCGTTTTCTTGGTCTCTCCGCTTCTGCTGATTAATGCCCGAGGGCAACCCACTCTGCCAGAAATCTTTCTGCCCCAAAGACACTTTGCTTTCTTGCTCCGTGGCCTGGCCAACCTGCTACTCCATTTTATGATGGTCTTCTCTATCAATTAACGCCCGAAGGCAACCCACTCCGCCAGGAAGCCGTCTGCCCAATGGCACCCAGCTTTTTCCTCCGTGGGCTGGTAAGGCTGTCGCTGTCTCATGCCAGTTCTCTCAGCTCTGCTCCTGCCATCTCTCATGTTGGTCTCTGGGCTCTACTCCCGCCATCTCTCATGCCAGTCTCTTGCTGTCTGTCCTGCCATCTGTCATGCCGTATGCCAGGGTCTCTCTGCCAGGGTCTCGGGTCAAAGAAACAGTCCACTCCTGTTTCCACATTTTAGGTATCTGTCAGAGCAGCACCCCACTCTCCCAGTACCAAATTCTGTTCTGGCTACCTGGTGCCACTATGACAAGAATGTTACCACAAATGGGATGGCATAAACAAACAGGAGTTTATTCTTACAATTTGGAGGCTTTAAGTCCAAGTTCAAAGTGCCAAGTTGTAGGGGCTGGGTGAAAGCCCCTCAACCTTGGGGTCCAGCTTTGCCTCCTGCTCCTGGCCCACTGGAGCTAGAGGCATTTCTTCACTCAGACAGCTGCTGGCCGCTGAGGCTGAGAAGCCCCAAGGTTGACAAGTAAAAAGGCATAGTCCTGATGTTACCAAACCACACAGCAGGCCATTAACTTAAGTCCATTGTAAGTCCCAAGGTCGGCAGAGCATAGCAGGCTACCGAGCAATGACATGGCTACATGCAGGGTCCAAGCATTCCATAAACTAGAAACCATTCTCAAGGTGTCTCCTTAAATATAGGAAGCAGACCACATTCCCAAAGGCAGCTACTCAGCTGCTTGTGGTAGATCCCACCATGGAGTTGATTGCCAGTCTTATCATGGGGAATAACTACCACCAGCTGCCCAGCCACTCCACCAGGCCCAGCCAAGTTGACACCCAAACTTAACTACCATATCTTCCGATAGAGAACCCAAAACAGAGAACAACAAATTAAAATCAGGACACATCACATCAACACTTAAAAACTAAATCAGAAATTTTAGTTAAATCAGAAAGAGGTGCTCAAAATAAGCTCATAAAACACTGTACACAAAAAACATGGGAGTCAATCTGCAGACAACACCAGCAACAAAGCAAAGATGGAATAAAAGGTCTAACCACAAAACTTTCCAATGGAGAGGAAGACAGGACAGCATCTTTATAAAAATAGACTGTTCCAAAATTAAAAGGACAACAACTCACTTCAGGGTAACCACAAAGAAAATTAACAATCCACCTAAGGAAACCCAGAAAGAAGAAAAACATATGGGCTTAGTAAACACAAAACCAACAATAACAAAATGAGCTCAGCACAGAAAAATATTTGGACCAAGAAAATCACCAACAATGCAATAAAAAACACAACAGAATGACAGAAATAAATTAAAACCTGTCAGTAATGACACTCAATGTGAATGGACTAAATGCACCAGTCAAGAGAATGACAGTGGCATACTGAGTAAGAAAAGAAGACCCATCAATATGCTGCCTACAACAGACCCAGCTAAGACACAAAGACAAAAACAAATAAAAAATTAAGGCATGGAAAAAAATATACCAAACTAATGTAGTACCTAAGCCATTTGATTGCTAACCAGAAGGCTAGCAATTCAAACCTACCAGCCCCTCCTCAGAAGGAAGGTTGAGCAATCTACTTCTGTAGTGATACTGCCTTGGAAACCCCAAGGAAGGATCACAATGAATCAAATCAACTCAACGGCAGACAAATTTGGTGTTTTGGTTTAATGTTAACCAAAAAAAAAAAGCAAGAGTGGCAATATTACTTTCTGATAAAATAGACTTCAAGGTGAAAAACAGCATAAGGGGCAAACAAAGACACTATTTGATGCTAAAAGGGTCAAGTGACAAGAAGACATTACCATGATAAGTATCGGTGTACATAATGAAAGTGCTCCAAAATATGTGAAACAAATATTAACTGAATTAAAAGGTAAAATACACAACTCCACAATAGTAGTAGGAGATTTTAACACACCACTTTTAAGGAGGAACAGAACTAGAAAAACTTCAACAAAATACAGAAGAACTTGAAGAGTGTAGAGTTCCAGTAAGATGGTGGATTAGGCAGAAAGCCTGCACAGACCCTCTTCAACAAAGAAAAGGGAAACCAATTAACACAGACACAGAAGATAATCCTGGACCCCTGAGCCTTGAAG
>NW_006922172.1:1101766-1103017 GCF_000298275.1 Orycteropus afer afer
GGTCTGGCAGCGATCCTGATGGCACAGACATCTTGGAGATTCCTGAGTGGTGGTAGGACTTAAGAATTAGCCTAAAAATCAGCCCTGCTAGCCAGGGACTGCATGGAGGACTGCTCTGGGGGCTGGGGAATAAATGGAGAAGGTGCAGAGAAAGGCGGGCTAAACTGTGGACTTTCGCCGGTCCGGAGTGCGCCACCATTTTGACTGCTCACAAGCAGCTTGACCATTTTGAATATTTAAAGAGACAGCGCTCTCCCAGATTCCGGGGCTTAAGAACATGTTCTGCTTGCCAGCAACCCCTAGGACACTCCGGACCGGCACGACTGAAAAGCTGCGACATTCCTCTTGTTACTCTCGTACCCCACACCTGTTTGATGAACAGAGGTTCAGCCATCTCCCACTCCCAAACACATTCTGGGCCCGTAGGAACTCCATCCCACTCTGTGTGCTCAGACAGAGCCTGGTTGCCCTGCCCTGTCCTTTACCATTTTTTTTTCTCTTTTCTTATTTTTATTTTTTTTCTTTTTCGCTTTCTTTTTTCTGTAGTTTAGTTTGCTTGAATTTGTCTGTTTTAAAACTACTATTATTAATCATACTTTTGTCCTTTTTACTATTATTCGTTAGTCTTCCCCTCCCAGGTCCTAGTTTTCAGCTTTTTTTTCTTTTCTCTGTTTCTGGTTGAAAAATTTTTTTTTTTTTAATTTAATTTTTTCCCCCTTTTTTCTCATGGATAACCCTGTTCCTTGTTTTTCTTTTTTTATTTTTTCCCATTTTTTTTCTTCATTATTCTCCTTCTCTACCTTTTTTCTCTTAGTGCCATATGCCCAGATATTGCAGGTTTTCTTGATTTTTGCTGCTTCTTTTCACCGCTTTTCTTTTTCTGGTTACTGTTCCTGTGTGATTACATGGTGTGTATTTTGTCCATGTGCTTTTAGTTTTTTGATTGTTATTCAATTGTAATTTTTGTCTAGCTGAGTGGGAGCCAGCAAAAGTCCCCATAAGACACAACTACACCCACACCTCCTGCAATTTCACTTACTGAGTGAGGGCCACTACCTCTTTCTCCACCAACGGGCCAATGATAAAAAAACCACCAACAAGATCCTGAATCACCCTTAGCTGCTCTTCACAAAGAGTTAACAGAGATCTAAATACAAAAATGCCATGATGCCTCAGAGACAACAGACCATCACAGTCCACACAAAGAAGCAGGATAAAGTGGTAGAAACAAGGGAACAGGATACAGACCCA
>NW_006922172.1:1105112-1108933 GCF_000298275.1 Orycteropus afer afer
AAAAAAAAAAAAAAAAGAACTCGACAACACAACCAACTTGACCTCATAGACATATACAGGGCTCCACCCCACAAAAGCACAATTCACATTCTTCTCGAATGCACATGGATCATTCTCCACAATAGATCATATGTTAGGACATGAAACAAGTCTCAATATATTTAAAAACACTGAAATACTACAAAAAATCTTCTTGGACCACAATGCTATGAAGTTAGAACTCAGTAACACGAAGATCAAGGAAAAAAAATATCAAACATGTGGAAGCTGAATAATACACTGCTCAAAAACTTGTAGGTAACAGAAGGAATAAAGTGTGAAATAAATTTCCCAGAAACAAATGAGAATGAAGATATATCTTACAAAATCCTACAGGCCACGGCAATAGCCATACTCAGAGGTCAATTTATAGCAATATATGCACACATCAAAAAAGAGGGAAGAAACAAAATCGACACTCTAATTCAACAATTCCAACAATTAGAAAAGAGCAAAAGAAACCTGGTATCCAGAAGTAAGGAAATAATAATGATCAGAGCAGAAATAAATGAAACAGAAAACAAATTAAAAAAAAAAAAAGGGAGAAAATCACCAAACAGGAAGCTGGTTCTTTGAAAAGATTAACCAAATTGACAAACCACTGGCAAATTTTGCAGAAGTAAAGAAGGAGAAGATGCAAACAACACGAATAATAAACGAAAAGGGTGATAGCACAACAGAACTGACTGAAATAAAAAAGATATTGACAGAATATTATGGAGAACTGTACTTCAACAGATTTGAGAACCTAGAAGAGATGGACAAGTGTCTAGAAACACAGACCTACCTAAACTATTCCACTCGGAGATAAAATACTTGAATAGACCCATAACAAAAGAAAAAATTGACCAGGTCATAAAAACACTTACCACACAAAAAAAAGTCCTGGCTCAGATGGCTTTACTGGAGAATTTTACCAAACATTCAGGGAAGAGTTGACACCTATACTACTCAGACTATTTCAGAACATAGAAAATGATGGAATACTCCCAGATTGATTCTATGAAACAAGCATAACACTGATACCAAACTCAGGTAAAGACATCACTAAAAAGGAAAACTACAGATCAATATCCCTCGTGAATATAGATGCAAAAATATTCAACAAAATCCCAGCCAACAGAATCCAAAAACATATCAAATAATAATAATAATAATACATCCTGACCAAGTAGGATTCATACCTGGTATGCAAGGATGGTTCAACATCAGAAAAACAATCAATGTAATCCACCACATAAACAAAACAAAACCTTATGATCATTATCAATCGATGCAGAAACGGCATTCAGTAAAATCCAGCACCCATTCCTGTTCAGAACTCTCAGCAAAATAGCAATAGAAGGGAAATTCCTTAACATAATAAAGGGCATATGTGCAAAGCCAGCAGTCAACATTATTGTTAATGGAAAAGACTCGAAGCATTCCCCTTGTGAACGGGAACCAGGCAATCATGCCCTCTATCGCCACTTCTATTTACATTGTATTGGAAGTCCTACCCAGGGCAATATGGCAAAAAAAAGAGAAATAAAAGGCATCCAAATTGGCAAAGAGGAAGTAAAGCTATCTGTTTGCAGATAACATGATCTGGTAGCATAGTGGCTAAGACACTTGCTAACCAGATGGCTGGCAGTTCAAACCCACCAGCCACTCCTCGGAAGGAAGGTTGGGCAATCCTACTTCCATAGTGATACTGCCTCGGAAACCCAAGGAGGGGTCGCTATGAGTCGGGGCCGACTCGACGGCACATAACAACAATAACAACAACATATATAAAAAACCCAACAGACTCAGAAAAAAAGTATTGGAACTAATAGAGAGGTTCAGCAAAGTGGCAGGATACAAGGTCAACATGCAAAACTCAGTTGGATTACTTTACATCAACAAAGAGTTCTCTGAAAAGGAAACAAGGAAAACAATACCATTTACAATAGCTACCAAAAAGATAAAATATCTAGGAATAAATCTTACCAGAGACACAAAAGAACTATACCAAGAAAACTATAAAACGCTACTACAAGAAACTAGAAGGGATCTGCATAACTGGAAACCTGCCTTGGTCATGGATACCTAAATCAAATCAAACTCAATGCCATCGAGTTGATTCAATTCATAGCGACCCCTCCATGGGTTTCCGAGATGGTATCTCTATGGAAGTAGACTGCCCAATCTTCCTTCTGAGGAGTGGCTGGTGGGTCTGAACCACCAGCCTTCCAGTTAGCAGTCAAATGCCTTAGGCACTATGCCACAGGATAGGAAGACTGTGAAAATGTCTATACTGCCCAAAGCAATTTACACACTCAATGCAGTCCCAATCCAGATACTATCAACATTTTTTAAGGATATGGAAAAACCAATTATTAACTTCATATAGAATGAAAAGAGATCTCAAATAAGCAAAGCACTGCTGAAGAAGGAAAACAAAGTAGGAGGTCTCACATTCACAGATCTCAAAACCTACTATACAGACACAGTAGATAAAGCAGCATGGTACTGGTACAATGAAAGGCAGATAGACCAATGCAACAGAATAAAAAACCCAGCCAATCTTTGACAAAGGACCAAAACCCATTAAAAGGGGGAGAGATAGCCTCTTTAACAAATGGTGCTGGCAAAACTGGATAGCCACTTGAAGAAAAATGAAACAAGACCCATAATTCACCCCAGACACAAAAACAAACTCAACCTGGATCAAAGACTTAAATGTAAAACCCACGCTATAAAGCTCATCAAAGATAAAACAGGGGCAAATGCAGGGGCACTATCTAGGGTATACATAGACTAGCCAGCATAACCCAGAATGCACAGGAGGTGGAAGAGAAGCTAGATGACTGGGGCCTTTTAAAAATTAAATTCTTATGCACATTGAAAGACTTCCTCAAAAAGGTGAAAAGAGAACCTAGAGACTGGGAGAAAATATTTGCCTAGGATATAAATGACAAAGGACCTATCTCCAAAATTTATAGAAAACTTCAACACTTCAATGCCAAAAAAACAAATAATCCAATTTAAAAATGAGCAAGGGACGTGAACAGACACTTCACTAAAAATGATGCACTGGTGGCCAACAAACACATGAGAAAATGGTCACGATCATTAGCCATTACAGAGATGCAAATCAAAATAACGATGAGATATCATCTCACCCCAGCAATGACAGCAAAATTCAACAAGATAGAAAATAACAGATGCTGGTGAGGTTGTGGAGAGATTGGAATTCTCATACACTGCTGGTGGGACTATAAAATCGTACCACCATTATGGAAAATGGTATGGTGTTTCCTTAAAGAACTGAAAATAGAAACACCATTTGATCTAGCAATTCCAGTACTAGATATATATCCTAAAGAGGTGACACACAGGACACAAACAGACATATGCACACAATTGTTCATCACAGCACAATTCACTATAGCAAAGAGATGGAAACAACCTAAATGCCCATCAAAAGATGAATGGATAACCAAATTAAGGTACATTAGCACAAGGGAGACAAACTTATCTGTCAGTTTGTCCTACCATGGTGACGTGTTGATGTGAACTTTGAAGTTGAGCCACTGGTGTTTCAAACCCAGCAAGATGCACATGGTGTACAGGTATCAGCTCAGCTTATAGACTGAGACAGACTAGCAAGAAGGAAAAGGCTGTCCACTTCTCAAAGAATTGGCCAGGGAAAACCTTATGAATAGCAAAGAAACACTGTTTGATACATTACCGTGCAACTTTATGAATAGTCCGGTTAGGTTAGAAGGCTCTCAAAATAGGACTGGGAAAAAGCTGCA
>NW_006922172.1:1111463-1117062 GCF_000298275.1 Orycteropus afer afer
AAGAATGGCCAGACTTCGTCTCACCTATTTTGGTCATGTTGTCAGAAGGGACCATTCCCTGGAGAAGGATGTCATGCTTGGTAGGGTAGAGGGTCAGGAGGAGGCCTTCAGTGAGATGGATTGACACAGTGGCTATGATGATGGGCTCAAGTATAGCAGGGATCATGGAGCTGGCACGGAATCAGGCAGTGTTTCATTCTGCTGTGCAAGGGGTCACTGTGAGTCGGAAATGACTCGACAGCACCTAACAACAACAACAGCACAATGGAATACTATACTACATTAAAAAATAATGTAGAATACATGAACTATCTCATAACCTGGATTAATTTGGAGAGGACATTATGCTAAGTAAAATTAGTCAATGTCAGAAGGACAAATATCGTATGAGCCCATTATTGTAAAAAGTCAAGAAAGGGTTTGGTTAGGGAAGGGAACTCACTTTGTAGGTTACTGGGGATGGAAGGGAAGAGGAATGAAAATTTTGGACTAGATAGGGGTCACATGCTGATTTGAGTAAGGGGAGGTACAGATGGAATAGTCTGTGATCGGCATAACACTGGGGAAAGGGAGGACACCAAAACGTGCACACAAGATATAAATAATAAAGGCAAATAATGGTATACACACAACAATACATTACCAAAGATGGCGGAATAGGCAGACAGACTGGACAGACCCTCTTCAACAAAGAAAAGGGGAATCAACTAACACAGATACAGAAGATAATTCTGAACCCCTAAGCCCTTAAGGGAAGGAGACAGAGTGGACTAAACTCCAACTAGCAGAAGAATTTGCATAAAAACACCAAAAAAGGAGACACACGGAGCTGCAGTCTGGCAGCGATCCTGATGGCACAGACAGCTTGGATATTGCCTAGTGATGGCAGGACCTAAGAATTAACCTAAAAATTGGACCTGCTAGCCAGGGATTGCACAGAGGACTGCTCTGGTGGCTGGGGAATAAAAGAGGAAGCAGAGAAGAGGAAAGTAGGCTGAGCTGTGGACTTTAGTATGTCCAGAGGGTGCAGCCAATTTGAATGTTTACAAGCGGCTTGACCATTTTGGTCAAGTTCTCCCAGATTCCAAGGACTTAAACACAGGCTCCGCTTGCCGGGAACCCCAAGGACATTCTGGACCTGGATGACTGGAAAGGTGCAACATTCCCCTTGTTACTCTTATATCCCACACCCTCTTGGTGAACAGAGGTGTAGCCATCCCTCACTCCCACTCACTTTCTGGGCCAGCAACAATTCCATCCCAGTCTGTGTGCTCGGACGGAGCCTGGGTGCCCTGCCCTGATTTTTTTTTTTTTTCTTTTTTCTGTTTTTCAGTTTGTTTGTTTTTGTCTGTTTTAAAACTACTACTATTATTACTACTTTTGTCCTTTTCTATTATTCTTTATTCTTCCCCTCCCAGGTTCTAGTTTTCAGCTTTTATTCTTTTCCCTGTTCCTCGCTGCAATGTTTTCTTTCTTGTAGTTAACCTCATTCCTTGTTTTTCTTTTTACATTTTTCCCATTTTTTCTTCATTATCCTCCTTCTCTACCTTTTTTCTCTTATTGCCCTCTCCACAGATATTGCAGGGTTTTTTTTTTCCTTCTTTTTCCCTTTTTTCTTTTTATGGTTACTGTTCCAGTATGATTATATGGTGTATTTTTTGTCCATTTACTTTTACTTTTTGATGCTTATTCAATTGCTATTTTTGTCTGAGTGGAAGACAGCAACAGGCCCCATATGACATAACCACACCCACACCTGCTACAGCTTCATTTACTGAGTGACAGCCAACACTTCTTCTCCACCAACTGAATAATGATAAACAACCACCAAGAAGAGCCAGACTCACCCTTGGCTACTTTTCACAAACAGTTAACAGAGATCTAAACACAACAATGCCATGATGTCTTGGAGACAACAGATGATCACAGTCCACACAAAGAAGCAAGATAAAGTGGTAGAAACAAGGGAGCAGGAGACAGACCCAGAACACATCCCTGAGGAAGAAGCAATATTGGAACTCCCTGTAAAGGAATTAAAAGAATTATATTTAGGTATCTTCAAAGGACTGAGAGACAGACCAAGGAAAACACAGATAAAACCCAAGAAAATTTTTGGAAGAAAATACAAGAACAAAATGACAAAATAAATGAAAAATTAGAAATGATTCTAAATCTACAGATAGAAATCCAGAAGATTAATACTAAATTGTCAGAAATAGATACACATTGAAAGGGCAAAGGAGTAGAACTGATGCAATGGAAGACAAATTAATGAGATTAAAGACAAATACCTGAATACTTCTTTGGAAAGGGATCAATCAGAAAAAAGATCAAAACAGAATGAAGAAAACCTAAGGTTCATGTGGGACATCATCAAAAGGAATAGCCTACGTGTCACTGGAATTCTAGAACAGGAAGAGAAAAATAAAACCACTAAGAAAATTACCCAAGATCTGTTGGGGGAGAACTTCCCTGATATGATGAAAGATGAGAATATATCCTTTCAGGAAGCCCAATGAAGCCCAAACAAGATAGACCCCAAAAGAAAATCACCAAGACATATCATCATCAAACTCATCAAAACAAAGAACTCATCAAAAGACAAAGACAGAATCCTGAAAGCAGCACAGGAAAAACAAAAAGTTACTTACAAAGGACAACCAGTAAGAATAAGCTTTTATTTCTCAGCAGAAACCAAGCAAGCGAGAAAGTAATGGGATGGTATATATAAAACAAAACACTAAAGGAGAAAAATTTTCAATCAAGAATTTTTACCCAGAAAAACTGTCCCTCAAATATGATGGTGAAATTAGGAAATTTCCAGGAAAACAAAAATTAAGGGAATTTGTTAAAACCACACCAAACTTACAAGCGATACTAAAGGGGGCCCTGTGAACAGACAACCAAAAATAACAAATAACAACTGACCATTAATACACAAGATGACATAGCCAAAGTAAAAAAAGCTTACAAGATTGTAAACAGGGAACCAGGGGCATCATTTGACAAGTGAGGAAAACTACAAACAAAAAGAGGGAAAATACTGTGTAGTTACAGAACTTTTAAACGGTGAGGAAATCAAGAGGGAGGCAAGATAGAATGGACTGTTCTAACATCAGGGAGAAAATTATAAATCACAGAGTAACCTCAAAGAGAAATGATAAACCTTCACATCACAATAAAAAAGAGGACAAGCACAAATATTCAGCAAATACTAAAACAATAGCAACAAAGGAAATGACAGCACGATTCATAAACAATGAGCTCAGCAAGAGAAAATTATATGGAACAAAGAAACCAGGAACACCATGAAAAAACATAACAAAATGACAGCAACCAATTCATACTTGGCAATAATTACACTGAATGTTAGTGGATTAAATGCACCACTCAAGAAACAAGAGATTACAGACTGGATAAGAAAACAAAACTCATCAATATGCTGTCTACAAGAGACACACCTTAGAGACAAAGACCAAAATAGAATAAAAATCAAAGGTTGGAAAAAGATTTACCAAGCAAATGGCAACCTTAAAAGATCAGGAGTGGCAATATTAATTTCTGATCAAATTGACTTTAAGACAAAAGCCTCCATATGAGACAAGGCAGGACATTATATAATGATTAACGGATCAACTGAACATGAAGATATAACCATGATAAATATCTATGGACCCAATGAAAGAGCCCCAAAATACACAAATCAGGCATTAAAAGGGATGAAAAGGCAAATAGATGACTCCACAGTCATAATGGGAGATTTTAATACACCACTTTCAATGAAAGATAGAACTGGAAAGAAACTCAAAAAAGATGCAGAACTACACAATACAATCCACCAACTTGACCTTATAGACATCTACAGAGCACTTTACCTAACAACAGCACAACATACATTCTTTTCCAGTGCACATGGATCATTTTTCCATGATAGACCATATGTTAGGCCATAAAGCAAGCCTTAATAAACTTAGAAACACTGAAATACTGCAAAGCATCTTTCAGATCATAATGCTATCAAATTAGAAATCAACAGCAGGAAGATCAATGGAAAAAGAGTAAACATATGGAAATTGAACAAGACCTAAAAAAGACTGGGTAAGTGAAGAAATAAACATTGAAATTCAAAAACTCCTTGAATCAAATGAGAATGAAAACACCACACACCAAAATCTTTGGGACATAGCAAAAACAGTGATCAGAGGCCAATTTATTGCAATAATTGCACACATCAAAAAAGAAGAAAGAGCCAAAATCAACACTTTAAACCAACATCTCCAAAAATCAGAAAAAGAACAGCAAGAAAAGCCTACAGTCACCAGAACAAAGGGAATAATCAAGATTCAAGCAGAAATCAATGAAGCAGAAAAGAGAAGGGCAATAGAAAAAATTAGTAAGACCAGAAGTTGCTTTTTTGAAAAGATTAATAAAATTGACAAACTACTGGCAAATTTAGCAAAGGAAAAGAAGGAGAAAATATAAATAACATGAGTAAGAAACGAAATGTGTTACATCATAACAGAACCAACTGAAATAAAAAATATTATCAGGATACTATGAAGAACTGTACTCCAACAACTTTGAAAATCTGGAAGAAATGGACACATTTCTAGAAACACACCACTTACCTAAGTTAACACAGACTGATGTGGAAAAGTTGAACAGATCTATAACAAAAGAAGAAATTGAACAGGCCATCAAAATATTACCAACAACAAAAAAAAGGCCTGGCCCAGATGGTTTTACCAGAGAATTCTACCAAACATCCAGAGAACTGATACCATTCCTACTCAAACTATTCCAAAACATAGAAAAGGATGGAATTGCCCCTAACTCGTTTTATGAAACCAGCATAACCTTGATACCTAAACCAGGCAAACACATCACTCAAAAGGAACACTACAGACCAATATCCCTCATTAATATACATGCAAAAATCTTCAACAAAATCCTAGCCAACAGACTGCAACAACATATCAAGAAAATCATTCATTATGACCAAGTGGGGCTTATATCAGGTATGCAGGGATGGTTCAACATTAGAAAAACAATCAACGTCTTTCACCACATAAATAAAACAAAGGAGAAGAACCACATCATATTAATTGATGCAGAAAAGGCATTTAATAAAATCCAACACCCATTCTTGATCAAAACTCTCAGCAAAATAGGAATAGAAGGGACATTCCTCAACACAATAAAGGGCATCTATGAAAAACCAACAGCCAACATTATTCTCAATGGAGAGAGACTGAAACGAATAGGAATCAGACAAGGATGCCTTCTATCAGCACTTCTATTCAACAATGTACTGGAAGTCCTAGCCAGGGTTATAAGGCAGGAAAGGGAAATCAAAGGCATCCAAATTGGTAAGGACGAAGTCAAACTATCCCCATTTGCTGATTATATGATCCAATAAATAGAAAATCCAACAGAATCAGTCAAAAATCTACTGGAACTAATTGAGAGATTTAGCATCATGCCAGGATACAAGATCAACATCCAAAAATCAATTGGATTCCTCTACACCAGCAAAGAAATTAATGAAAAAGAAATAAGGAAATTAGTACCATTTACAATAGCTACCAAAAAAAAAAAA
>NW_006922172.1:1117732-1137309 GCF_000298275.1 Orycteropus afer afer
CTAGGGGCAATTTTTAATTTTTATGTGCTTCCAAAGACTTCTCCAAAAGAGTCAAAAGAGAACCTACAGATTGGGAAAAAATATTTGGCAATGACATATCTGACAATGGACTTATCTCTAGAATTTACAGAAAACTCCAACACCTCAATAACAAAAAGACAAACAATCCAATTAAAAAATGGGCAGAAGACATGAATAGGCACTTCACCAAGGAGGACATTCAAGTGACCAACAAACATATGAAGAAATGCTCATGATCATTAACTATTAGAGAGATGCAAATCAAAACAACAGTGAGATATCATCATGCTCCAGCACTAGTAGCAAAGTCCAAAAAGGCAGAAAACAACAAATGCTGGTGAGATTGTGGAGAGACTGGGACTCTCATACACTGGTGGGACTGTAAAATGGTACAACCATTGTGGAAAGCAGTATGGCGATTCCTTCAAAAGTTGGAATTAGAAATACCATTTGACCCAGCCGTTCCATTACTAGGTTCACCCTAAAGAAGTGAGAGCCATGACAAGAACAGATATATGTACACCCATGTTCATCGCAGCACTATTTACAATAGCCTAAAGATGGAAACAACCTAGGTGTTCATCAACTGAGGAATAACCAAACTATGATACATATACACAATGGAATACTATGCAACCCTAAAGAATAACCTAGAATCTGCAAAACACCACATATAGTGGATGAACTTGGAGGACATTATGCTGAGTGAAATAAGTTAATCACAAAAGGACAAATATAGTATTAGTCAGTTATTGTAAAAGTCTAGGAAAGGTTTATCTACGGAAGGAAATTTTCTTTGTTGGTTACCAGGGGTGGGAGGGTTGGGGAGGGAACACTGTTAGATAGATAGAGATAAGTATTGATTTGTGTGAAGAGAAGGGATATGTACCAAATGTGAGTGATCAACATGGTGGCACTGAGGAAGAGAAAGACATAGATAGATAGGTACATGGGAGGTACAGACAACAAAGATGAACTCTTTTGCACATACAGTATTGCTTGAAGTTGTCAGAGAAGGCAAACATGGGTATTTGGGTGGATAGATGGGTGGACAAATGGAGGGACAGGCTGAATAATTAGGTATGTCTATGAAGTGGGGAGTGTACCCAAGAACATGTATAGGGTTGGCAGACAATGGTCCTTTAAGTTTATGTGTATGATCTGAATTCCCAGGTGTATAGTAGATCTGACAAGAGGGAAGGTTGTAGCCACTGCGTGGTCACAGCCAGATACCCAGAGGGACCGAGTAGTTGAACCTGTGGGCTCGGGACTATAGTCACAGGGGACATCAAGCTCAATTGGCATAACATATTACACAAAATATTGTTCCACCTCCTACTTTGGTGAGTAGTGACTGGGATCTTAAAAGCTTCCAAGCTGCCATCTAGATGCAACGATGGGTCTCTCCTTGTTCAGAGAAAAGAAGAAAACCAAAAATTCATGGCAACAATCAGTCCTAGCACCTAGTACACCATCTGATCTGCAGCCTGTATGACTATGAGACCAGAAGAACTAGATGGTGCCTGGCTACCAATGTAAACCATTTGGAAGGGGATCTATAATAGGAGATCCTGTATAGAGAGAGAGAACAGTGTGGAACAAAACTCAAAATCATTTGGAGAAAAAAAAGGGGGGGGACCAGGTTTGCTGGTCCGATAGAGCCTGGTGGAACCACTGAGACTATGGCCCCTAGCTGCGCTTCAGGTCTGGAATTGAACCCACACCTGTGGCTTCCAGCTAAGCAAAAGATAGGCATATGACTTGAACATTTACCTGAGGAAGATACACTCCTTGGAGAGAACAATCATGGGAGAAAGAACGGCTGCTTATGCACAAGGAGACAGCTCAGGGGCAAGAAGGCAAGGAAGGAGAGACACAGGGAAGAGGTAATTATCAGGAAGAAGTGGGAGGGGAGCTGTTGCACTGCGGTAAATTGTGGTCAATGTCATGAGACAAAGTGTATGCGGACTGCTGTATGGAAAGTGAATTTGCTCTGCAAATTTTCACCCAAATCACAATTAAAAAAAAAAAAAAAAAGATACAACTTGTTTGATAAATCAAAATGGTGGTGTACTGCCTAAGGCATTTGACTGCTAACCAGAAGGCTGGCAGTTCAAACCCACCAGTCACTCCTCAGAAGAAAGGTTGGACAATCTACTTCTGTAGTGATACCACCTCAGAAACCCAAAGAGGGGTCGCCGTGAGTTGGATCTGACTCAACAGCAGTGAGTTTGGTTTTGGTTTCAGTTTGGAAGCATGAAAATACGCTTGAAAAATATGCTAATAATGCACTCAACATTAGGGTTTTCTCCCCACACCATCAAATTGGCAACCATTAAAAAAGACTAGTAATTAATATAGATATGAATGTGAGGAAATGAGCATAGTTGTGGAGAGTGCAAAATAGTTTTAACCTTTTTGGAGGGAAAGTCAGCAGTACCTATCAAAACTTAAAATGCAAATATCCTTTGACTCAAAACATTTCAATTCTGGGACACTATCATACAGAAATCCCTACCTAGCTAAAAAAGTGTTTATATTTTTTTTTTCCTCTGTTTTGTTTTTTGCTAGAAAAAACAGAAAATAGATTTGAGATCCTACACAAAATAAAGCCCTGAATGATAGTGTCCTACTAGTCTGAAGGAGTCCTGGGTGGAGCAAACAGTTAAGCACTCAACTTACTAGTTGAAAGGCTGGTGGTTCTAACCCATTCAGAGGTACCTCAGAAGATAGGCTTGGTGACCTGCCTCTGAAAGGTTACAGCCTTGAAAACCCTATGGAGCACTTCTACTTTGCACACCTGGGGTCTCCACAAGTTGTAACTGACTCCAAGGGAACTAACAACAATTAGTCTGAAAGATTAACTTCTAAAAACATTTAAATTTTACTGATGGAGATATTTATATTATATTTATGGCAACAGATGTTAATTAACTTTGTTTCCCACATCATTTGGCCAGAAAGCTATATATCAAAGAAGACCCCAAGCTGTAAAAGGACACTCACCGAACTGAATCTAAAACCAACAGAGTGAATGTTAACGTTGCCGTAAATGCCCAGAGTGTCGATCTTCTCCAGGCTAATCCTGTGGGCATAGAGCAGTGTGTGTTTTCCATTTACAGCCACCTAGACAGATAAAAAAGACAACCATGCCCGCCCCACCCCCCAAAAAAAAAACAAGTAATTATTTTCCAAATTAGAATCTGATTCCTTGGATTTAACTTTATGCCTTTTCCCCCAGATGTCCACGTTACATCTACAACCAAATATAGACTGAAAGAAACCACAATATCATCAATGTTTCTTAATTTCTGTTGAGTTCCTGATCTGATAAGATACCACAGACCCTCACCTAGGCAAGTATATGCATTATGAATGCATATAAGGATGTATATGTTTAAGTGTGCAAATATATGAGCATCACAGGGTTCAAAGGGCACACAGAAATCACAGATGTGCTAGAGACCTATGATTCAAGGTTAAAGATCTGCCCTGCAAACTTACAAACAGACTTCCCTGAGGACCACATTGTAAGCAACTATAAGAGAAATGGCCTACCACACTATAAATGCTCAATAAATGTATGGAGAATCTGCAGAATGAATGAACTGGGCAAGTTACCCAACTTATTTGAGATGTATTTTCCTTATTTGCAAATAGAAAAATCTCTTCTTCAAAGTGCTACTTATATAGGTTTCCTAGTGTGTGACACAGACTAAATATTTAGTATATTTAGTTCCTTTTCCTTTCCTCCCTAATTCCAGGTACTCTGATGGCACAGTGGTTAAAAAATTTGGTTGCTAAACAAAAGGTAAGCAGTTTGAACCCACCAGCCATTCCGTGGAAAAAAGATAAGGCAGTCTGTTTCTGCAAAGATTTACAACTTTGGAACCCTATGGGGCAGTTCCATTCTGTACCCTCAGATGGAGAGTTTTGACTCTAATTGGTACAAATCTCTAGTTCTGGGAAAGGTCTATAGACTTGTGGCAAAATGGTTGTAAGACTCCAAGACAAATTCAGTTCTATACATACTTTCTAGGTATAAAATGTGTGATGACCTTACTACACAATGGATTTCTAAGATCCCCTCTGGGTGTAAAATCTCACGAGTCTAAAGAGCTACCTTGTGACAGAAATGGACTTTACAGAATCCTTTTGACTTCTATACTGGGATTTCCCATCCTTTTGTTAGTTCTGGATTCTCCACACATGCTTTGGGTAATGGTAGTTAAAATTCATTATCACCTAACTAATATAAAACTAAAAAACCAAACCCACTGCCATCGAATCAGTTCCAACTCATGGCCACCCACACTGGGTTTCTGAGGCATAAATATTTACAGAAGTAGACTAACCAGGCCTCCTTCTGCAGAATGGCTGTTGGGTCTGAACCAACCAACCTTCTGTTTAGCAGTCAAATGCCTCAGACTCTGTGCCACTAGAGCTCCTTTAATGGTGTGCCAAGTCAGAATAAAACTCAGCTCTACTAGAAGAAATAGGCTCTAATTAAAAAGGACTGGTCACACTGACCTGTATTCCCAAATGGCAACACAGAGCAGCTGTGCTCTTTCATACATTTAGGTCTCTACCTGGCCTTTACTTTAGAGAAAAATCACAAAGCCATACAATTTCTCTGGATTTAATAAATGTAAGGGTGAGGTCATAGTGTGAAAATCTTCCCTGTAAGCTTACTCTCACTAATGAGGATTCAATATGTCATTCTCCAAAACCAACCTGAAATTTGTCCTTCAGCACCATGATCACAATTTCAAAAGACTTTTCCTTTTGAAAAGGCATTTCATAGGTGATGACTTCCCGTCCCCATTTTTCATTGATCAACGTATTGCAAACAATGCAGTTGGCCCTTTTAAAACGTGGATTGAGATGAAAGGCCACATCAGCTCGAGGTTTCATGCTGCTGCCACATTGTAAGTCTACCTGGAATCTGAGAGGAAAGAAATGTGGGCCATGTGAGTGTTCACAAGGGAGAGGCTGAAAATGCTAAGTCTTGTTTGATCTTTTCCCACACAGATGCTCCACAAGGCTGTTACAAGACTTAAATGCATTCTTGTGATGAGCTTGGTACTGTGCCAGACACAAAGGTCACCATGGCAAGCGAGGCAAAACTTGGAACATCAAAGATTCGCCTCAACACCTCCTGCAGTGCTTCTTTTCATGCATCAACAAGTCAAGTGTCTTCCCGCTATTTCTCTGAGTGTGGGAGGGCTCTTGCCCTGGCTCTTCCATGCTCTTCTTTCAGCTCACTGCATGCACTTGTGTGGGGCTGGACCAAGGTATGGGTCTGTGGATCACAAGACACCAAACTGGCTATAACACCCTGACCTTCTCAGCACCAGCCTAAAACAGAAAACACTTAATAAACAGTTTCATGCAAGCCAGTAAAACATGCTCTGAAAAATATTACTTTTTATCTTCCACAAACCCAAAATACACACAGTACTGAACAAACAGAAAATTCTACTTAGAGAAAAAGTAGGTTGGGTTATACTCTTGCCTTTATAAGAAACTCAGTGATCTAATGAATATTTTGTACTTATTGTCTTTCTATGAGTAATTATTTTCCAATCTAGTTTGAATATACCTCCCTGACACAGCATGAATCACAGCACAGTGGTAAATTGTGTGGATGTCAAGAGGCAACACAAGATGGCCCAAGCAAGACTGCCAACCCACAAAGCCAATCTGGGACAAAATTATGACATACAAAAAGTCTGCCTTTAGGCTCTCCTGCATCTGTATAAATTTGTCTCTGTCTTCCAGAGCTTACTTACTAGTACATCAATTCACAAAGGACCTTCAATGAAAACAAATCTCAGATTTTTGCCTATTAAGTTGATAAATTAAGGACTGGTGTTTTTCAAAAGTCACAAAAATGGCAACTATTTTCTGATGAGTCCATCTGGAGCAGCTGTTAATATTCCTATCACATTATATGGCATCAAAACATCAGCTATTGAGGTAACTACAGGGACTCCTGCAGATAAGGCTAAGCAAGCAGGAAAATTCAAACTAAGTGACACATGGGCTTATCTCTTGTTCATTCACCCTTGTAGCCTAAATATATAGATTACCTATTCTCCCCTTCACCATATCTTCCCAGAATAAGAAATTCTATTTTCTTGTCTCCCTTGCAATCAGGCATGCTCATGTGGTTCAGCTTGAAATTAATCTTAAAAGTCAACTGACATTTGCTTTTTGTACACACACACACATACACACACATGCACACACATGCACTGCCCAAAACACAGGTATGATGAACTGGAGTTCTAGCTTCCGAGGATTATGAGAATGAAGACCTTGTGCTAGGGACAGCATAGAGTGAGCCAGAAGAGGCCTACCTCTCTAATGACTTTATGCAGAGGCCTTGAAAAAACTTTTCTACTTTAGACTTCATTTTCACAAGACAGAAATAGAAGTCTATCTTAATTAAACCACTATTATTTGGAGGTAGGTCACATAAAGCTGAACTCAACTCTAACTGATACAGCCCACTCTAGCATTTTGTACCCAAAGCAAGCTGGAACTATATTCTGTCTTTGTCCTCTGACCACAATTCTCTTCTTTATCTAGATATCTAACTCTTTATATTTAAATCAGACTTACAACAATAAAATTAAAAATCCAAATCACCGTTTTAGTTATCTCTTTCAATCTCCCCAGCACCTTGACCAGGACTGCTAATGAAAGCAAAATCAGGCCTAAAGTTGTCAAAATAGTCTTTCCTATATTTTTTTGTTGTAGTTGTTAATCCAAAATTACAAAAAGACAGTTTGGTCACGTTCTTTTCTCATTTAACACAATGACTTTACCTGTCTGAATCACCAGGAACATGCCCACGTATTACAATCAAAGTCCCAGCCTCCAATTGCTCAGGAATGGTGCCAACGTAGGGGATAACCTACAAAGGAAAATTATTTTTAACAAATAATCATTCATATAAACAAAATTAATGACTAAGAAATTACAGCCATACTCAGTTATCAATAGAGAATGACTAAATTTTTAAAGGCTGCACATAAATCTGTTTAGAAGCCAGCATTTCCCAAACAGTCTTCACTATTCAAATAGCTACAGGAAACAATATGGCAAGGTTATCTGCAATATCTACAAATCATTCTGAGTTCTCTAGAAAAAGACATAAGATAAATACTATTAACAGTACTTCGTATTTGGCTATGGGTTTTGTGAAATAAAACTTTTGTAATATGATAATTTTGACAACAGAAAAAACAACTTTTTGCAATGCCATGCCTCCCCATCCCTTTTTCCTATAATTCCATTGACAATCTCCAAAGAAGCCTCAAGACCACCTTAGGCCCTAAGCCAATGCTGACAAAAGATTATGATATATATTCACTGCCTCTAGAAGGGCTCCAAATGATGTCACACTCTCCCATATGAGAATAGGATGCCTAATCTCTTCCAACTTCCACATTGCAATGCTAACCACACTGTTAGAAATGCAAAAGAGAATTGCATGCTCTTAAGGATGAACTTCAGCCACTCCTTGGAAGGAAGGTTGGGCAGTCCTACTTCCGTAGTGATACTGCCTCAGAAACCCAAGGAGGGGTCGCTATGAGTCGGGGCTGACTCGATGGCAAATAACAACAACAAGAAGGATGAACTCCAGGTCCTGTGGATCTTTCAAGACATGAAATCTACTTGCCTTGTGCTGGTCCTACTGGCAGACTTAGGCTCTGGCAGGTTTCCTTGCCCAGTATTCAGTGCACTGTCAGATCTCACCACTCCCCTGCCCCAGAGATGTCTCACTGTCCTCCTGTCGAGTGGCTGGGGACCTGTGCAATGTGGCTGCATCTCCTGCACCACAACCATCTCCCTCCTCCACTCTGAAGCATCTGACTAGCACATACAACCAGATATCATTATGCCAAGCTCAACCAAGTTATATGCTAAACCTATCCAGGGTAGCTCTAATTGACAAAAACACAAGAAATAAAACAAGAAAGCCCATGTAAGAGCAGTAGCAAGCTTGTGGCTCATATACTGCAAGTCTTGTCTCAAGTCCGATCTCCTGGGCAGACTGAGTTAGCCCCTCTTAGGACCCCTCAAGCACTTCATAACTTGTTTGTTCACATATATCTCTCCCTACTGTGATCTCTGTGGAGCAGCTCTGGATCATGTTTACATCCCAGGCCAAAGGACAACATTCATTCACTAGATATAAGATAAATGAATGAGCCTTCACCAGCCTGCAACTGGGTGCTGGCAGGTCTTACCCATGAGAGTAAGCAGGGGCAATTAAGCAGCTACTAGGCAGTGAGGTGAGGCAATAAGCTCTCTATTGTTTTAAACATTCAGATGAGAAATGAAGAAAGCCAATTACCTATTTGGTGTCATGGTAATTACTGAGAGCAGGGTGGGTGGGGATAAGCAAAGCCGGCATCAGATCAGAAAAGGAAAAACACAACTGACTATTGATTGTGCTACAGCTCTAGGTCAGAGCAGCTGGTTTGTATGTGTAGGGAATGTTGGAAGACAACACATCCACACCTGTGATGCACATCTGATCTTTGGAGCCACACTTGATTCCAAGAATATGTAGCAGTATCTGTCAAAGTATAAACCTTGCAATAATATGAAAACAGCTTTTGCCAGATCAAAATTTATATATATTAAAATTATATTTATATATAGAATGTTTAATACTAGAAAAATGTTAGTGACAGATCAGTGAAAAAGTAACATACAAAAGTTACATATGGTAGGATGTCAACTAATAATAAACATTATAAATATAGAAACAAACCAAAAAGGTTGCAATAGTCTTCTTATTTTAATTTTCTTCTTCATACAGTTTCTTAGGAGCTCTGGTAGCGCAGTGCCTAAGGCACTTGACTGCTAACCAGAAGGCTGGAGGTTCAAACCCACCAGCCACTCCTCGGAAGGAAGGTTGGGCAATCTACTTCCATAGTGATAACTGCCTTGGAAATCCAAGGAAGGGTTGCTATGAGTCGGGTCCGACTCAATGGCACACAACAACATACAGTTTTTTAATTTTCAGAGTTCCATAATAAGTGTTTGTTTTTTAAAAGCACAAAAATGTAGACGCTCTGGTGGCATAGTGCCTAAGGCATTTGACTGCTAACCAGAAGGCTGGCGGTTCAAACCCACCAGCCACTCCTCAGAAGGAAGGTCAGGCAATCTACTTTTGCAGTGATACCACCTCAGAAACCCCAGGAGAGGTCGCTATGAGTCAGATCCGACTCCATGGCAGTGAATTTGGTTTGCGTTTGGGTTATTTTAGAGTTGGAAAGAGTTTTAACTCCAAACAATCTATTATCATCACTAACAATAAGTTGGTTACAACTGTTATGAAGTTATTCTAGTCTGAGAAATAAGTATGCTGAGAATTTTGGCTATTTGCTGTTTTAGTTGTCTGGATTACAAAAGTACTATCTACTTAGGAAAACACTGTAAGTCACAGCTTGTAATACTCAACTTTCTTGGATCATCCCTGTAGCTCACCATGACTATTCGCTCCTATGAAAAAGGAAAAGGTTTTTTTTCTAGGCAACTGCAAGCTAGAGTCTTTAAAACACCATAAATAATTACTAATTTCTGTAAAAGTTTAGAATACAGGTATTATCACACTGGAGATAGTATCATGTTTAAGCCACTGTTTGGTGTTATTTGCTGGAAAAAACATTATAGCTGATTTATATAGTTTTGCCTTTTTAATTATTTATAGGGAGCTCTGGTGGCGTAGTGCCTAGGCATTTGACCTCTAACCAGAAGGCTGACAGTGCAAATCCACCAGCCACTCCTCAGTAGGAAGACGGGGCAATCTACTTCCGTAGAGATACTGCCTCGGAAACCCAAGAAGGGGTCACTATGAGTCGTAATCAACTCCATGGCGGTGAATGCCTGCTATGTGCAGGCTAGAAGTTAGACTCAAGTTACAAGCTTGAGACTCCTGTTCCTCAGAAGCTTGTAAGATAGTTGGGGAGAAGTCATATCTCTGTGAAAAGATGATGAGTGGAAATGTGGCATTCTGTTTGGCTGTCCAAAATCTGAATCTTTTTCTGTAGTGGGTGGAATAATTCTCCCACCCTCCCAAAATTCGTGTGCACCTAGAACCTAAGCATGTAACCTTATTTGGAAATAGTGTCTTTGCAGATATAAAAAGTTAGGGATTTTGTGATACAACATCCTGGATTTAGAGTGGGCCCTAAAACCAATGATTGGTGACCTTATAAGATGAGGGCAAATAGACACATGGGAAAAGGTGGCTGTTTTGGTTACCTGGTGTCACACTGACAGGAATATACCACAAATAGGATGGCCCTAACAAACAAGAGTTTATTCTTACAATCTGGAGCCCTTAAGTGCAAGTTCAAAGTGCCAGGCTCTAGTGGCTGGGTGAAAGGCCCTCAACCTTGGGCTTCAGTTCTGCCTCCTGCTCCAGGCTCACTGAAGCTAGAGGCTTTTCTTCACTCAGCTACTGGCTGCTGAAGCTGACAAGCCCAAGGTTGACAAGTAACAAGGCACAGTCCTGATTTTACCAAACCACACAGCAGGCCATTAATTCAAGGCCATTAAAAGTCCCAAGACTGGCAGAGCATGGCAGACTGCTGAACAATGACTCAGCTACATGCAGGGTTCAAGCATGCCATAAACTAGAGACCATCATTCCCAGAGCTGCTTCTTAGATACGGGAAGCTGCTACTCAGCTGTCTGTGGTAGATCCTACCATGGAGTTGATTACCAGTCTCATCATGGGAATAACTACTACCAGCTGCCCAGCTACTCAACCAGGCCCAGCCAAGTTGACACTCAACCTTAACTACCACAGCAACCATCTGAAGACAAAGGTAGATATCGGAGTAATGTACTCCCAAGCTAAGGAATGCCAGGAGCCACCAGGAGCTGAAAGAGACAAGGAAGAATTTGCCACTAGAGAGCCTCAGGAGAACTGTGGCCCTGCCAACAACTTAATTTTAAACTTCTGCCTCCATAATTGAAAAAGAATAAATTCCTGTTATTTTAAGTCATGAACTTTGTGGCACTTTGTTATGGCAATCCTGGGAAATTAGTACATCTTTTATATCTGGACAATCCTCTATATTATAAAGATTACATTATATCTAAATTATCCTTTTCCCAGTCTCCTTTGCAGTTAGGGCAAGGGCACATATGATTAAAGTCTGTCCATCACAACTCTTATCTTAAACTTTAAATTAGACAAGAAGCCAGAATGCTGCAGTATTCACTCTGGCAAGAGGGCAGCAGCTACATTCAGGGTCAGAGGGTGCTGGTGGTATTGGCAGTGCAGAAAGTACTGTGTCCAACATGCAACAGATGCTGTTTCACGATTTTGAGGGTTATCAGTGGTTGTGTAGTCTCTAAGCCTGGTTCTTCAATCCTTGTAGATGCCAAGAAATACTCAGTATCTTTAATAAATTCCTTTTCTGCTTATATTGGACAGATTTGGTTTCCGTTGCTTGCAATAAAGAATCGTGTTAGCTCAAATATCTATCAAAATAGGGAAGTACATAAGTGTCAAATAAATGCATCAGGAAAATGTGATAAAGATCTAAATGAAGTAGCCAAAGAAAGGATATAAAGGAGGTGTGATTTTGACTTGGGTAGACTATAGTTAGGCAGAAAGAAAGGGGAAGCCACTTCAGGTGAAAATGTATGTTTACAGAAGCCTAAAAACAAGAAAAGAAAACATCATTCCAGGAGATGTAAGTTGTAAGGGAAAAGGTGAAAAAAGTGGGGTCGGGTCAGATTTTGGAATGACATAATGAAAATGGTGTTTAGGAACAATAGTCCACTGCACGTCCGGGGTCATCTCGGACTAATTCCAACAAGTCTGGCATAAAGTGGTAAGGACATGATTGAGGGTGGTGGCAGTGGGAAAGAGAGACAGATACAAGAGATCTTTCAAAGGAAATTGTCTACATAGGGCCATCAACTAAAATGGTGAAACGAAGAAGGAAACTAGACTTTAGAAAGAAGATGATGAGTTTGGTTTCTAACACTTTTAAAGGGTTGGCTAGACACCTAAGAGTAAATATACTGAAAGGAGTATTAAAGATTCAAGATCATATCTTAGAAGAATGGCCTGAAATCATATCTGAAAGTCACACTTGGGACAATCAGTAAATATCAAAGTCAATAAAAAAATTGAGAGAGCAAAAAGTCAGGGGGCAAAGACTCAGTGGTTGCTGAAATTACCGTGTGCAGAGCAGAATTAACATAGCAGCCTTGCTTACAAGGTTGGCTCTCAGCTGTATCTGGGATCTTAGGTTTCAGGAAGATGCCCACCATCCTAACTGATTAATGTGGCTCCCTGGGCCTAAGCCAAATGTGTGCTTTCCCTTTGAGTTTGGGATTTTTGATACATGCAAGGCAGAGACTAGTCCCTCAAAATATCCCTGGGCACTGAATGTCTAATGAGCATACCTGGCAGACAACATTTCACATGTGTTGTCACAGCTTGCTACTGGTGGAAATAAACCCATCATAGGTGACACCACTAAAAGAGGACCCTTGGAACGTTGGACCTGGTTTTCTTAGACTTTACCACACGTGCCATTTCCCTTCGGTGATGTTCCCCTGTATTGTTTCATTATAAAAATCACACTTGTGACTATGACTAAATACTGTGAGTCCTCTTAGCAGAACCTGGGGTGGTTCTTGGATCCCCAATATAGCGGGTAAAAGAGAGAAGGATCAGTCAGAACAGGTTAGTAAAACCACTGATTGTAGCTGGGGAGTGGAACTGAGTGCCCAAGTGGAAGGAATTTTCATGGTTCACTGAAACGCTTAAGAAGTACTATTTGGATTTTTTTTTTTTTTTAACTTTGTATTTTGATTTAGGTGAAATTTTACAAAGCAGATGTGTTCTATATTCAAAAAAGCAATGAATCCCCTCTTACAGGAGGTTTTCTGGCAGAGTGTGGTGTCCCTGGCATTTACTGCTGAAGAGCTTTTAAACACTTGGTGTAGCAGAGTAGAGACCAGGGCATGGGGCAGCCTGTCCTGTGGAAGTGGATAGGAGCCTGTCTTCAGGAGGCCAAGAGGGAGGCTGTTCTCTGGGGGTGTGCACAGCAGAAAGAAGGGCTGTGCTTGAATAGCTAAGAGGAGCTGAGAGAGCCATTATGCACTGAAGAAAGGAGATGTGCTCTCCACTTCCAGGGAGCCTTCCAGACTTTGCCTACATGCTTTCTGACCCCGATCCTGAGTTGTAACCCATTGATCCTGATCCTGAATTGTACCTGTTAACTTTCCTAAAAAATACTTCATAATTGTGAATATGGTCTGTGAGTTCTGTGTGGGCACTGAAATGAATCACTGAACACAGTAGAGAGGTAGAGTGCTGTGGAAGGGGCAGCAGTGTCAGAATTGGTAAACGGATGGAGGGTAGAGATATGTCTGACCTTCACCTCATAGGAAATTAGCTATAGGGTTGATCTTGATTCTCTCTCCTCCCCTTGAAGTTAGATGAGATCTGATGTCCACATGCCATTTTTACAAATGTTAGCAATCTGTATATTACCTTGGAGTAACGACCATGTCAAACTATAAACAATAATAAGACATACAGGTAGACACTAAGCTGCCAAACAACAGATTTCATTTCTGGTATGAAGTTAAGATATTGTCCCCAAATTATTCACTGAATCTGAATGGAAAGAAAAGGGAGCATGACTTTTTTAAGTCTTGGGATTTTATCAAATGGACTACTCAAATACATATACTAAATAAGAAAAAATATATAGGCCAGTCAAACAATTTACTTTATCCTCTCGAATATAACAGAGATATATAAACAGAGTTGATCAGTAGTGTGAACCAAAACTTTAATCAATGATATAAAAAACAAAAGGTGACAGTTCTAGGTCTTCATGATGCTTAATAAATATATAAGTATACAGTAGAAACTCAATAAACACTTCCTCATTGTTTGAATAGATCACTGACAAAACAACTACTGTTGTTTGTTGTTATGTGACCTTGAGTTGGACCTGACTCATAGCGACCCCCAAACAAAACTAGGATGCAAGAAAACAGTTTTAAGTCTAGCTTGTAAAACATTATAACGGATTGACTTAAAATATTTATGTTACCTGCTGCTTCATTTTTATCTTTTGAACAAAATAGGAGACTATAACTTCAGCACAATATGGGCACTCAATTCTATAAATATTTAATAAGTGAAATGTAAAAACAGATCAAAATGTTACATTTGTCATTCAGTTCAGTCTTTCTACTTCTACCATTTTTTTGCTTGTGAGAACTGACAGGAAAACAAGGAAGCTTTAGAAATTTGTTATTTACCAAAAATATTTATCTCAAAAACTTGTTATCATAAACTACCCTCAGAACAAAAATGAATCTACTTTGGAACCCTGAATGTATCTATTGCTCTAAGGAAGCATTACTTCTCCAGAGCTCCATCAGGAAATGAAAGTCTACTTATTTTTGTTTCAATCTACTATTGGGGTGCTAACCACAGAAATTACAAGAATCAGCAGTATGCTATTATCAAAATATACAAAGATTTTAATATTTAAAACTGTTTTCTAAATAACATTCAGGAAAGGTGTCTATGCATGAAGGCAGAACTGACCAGCATAATTTAACCATACATCCATCCTCCTGGCAGGCAGTGCCCCCCCCACCTTTTAAAAACAAACAAAAAAAACTTTGCAGAAAGTCAGTCTATAACCTTGAGATGTTTTTAACTCTGAGTTGTACAGGATCCATTTTTAACCATTGCACTGACTTCAAATTCTGTTAAGTTTTCCTTTTTTAACCAACTACCATTGAAGAGGATTTCTTCTAACACTGATTTTGCCTGATGTGGAACTTGTACCTTACCCTTGTATTACATTAACATTTAGGGAAAAAAGAACTATAGCTATAAACTAAATAATAAAAAAGGTTAACCCTTCCATCCCCACACAAGCAAAACTGGTTTAGGGCCTCACTTCAAAGATTCTCACTCTTCTAATTGCCCAAGCATGTCCAAGTTGTTTACCAAAAAAAGCAGCTGTCTTATTTTACTCAGCACTAAGCTTCAGTTAAGTAGAAAACTAGATGTTTCTAAAGATTCTCATCACAACATAAAACTACAAGTTATTTACTACCAGGGTATATACTGAAATATCTAGTAATTACAGTCATTCAAGGGTTCTTGGAGCAGCCTAGGACCTGGTTGTTGTTGTTGTCATGTGCCGTCGAGTCAAACCCGACTCATAGCGACCCCTCCTTGGGTTTCTGAGGCAGTATCACTACGGAAGTAGGATTGCCCAACTTTCCTTCCGAGGAGTGGCTGGTGGGTTTGAAACGCCAGCCGTCTGGTTAGCAGGCAAGTGTCTTAGCCACTATGCTACCAGAGCTCCCTAAGACCTGGTTAAGACCCTAGTTTCTCTTATACTCCATCCCACCACTAGCTTTTGACATTTTACCTGCTGCCTAAGGCATCTGACTGCTAACCAGAAGGCTGGTGGTTCAAACCCACCAGCCACTCCTCGGAAGGAAGGTTGGGCAATATACTTCTGTAGTGATACTACCTCAGAAACCCAAAGAGGGGTTGCTATGAGTCGGGTTCGACTTAACGGCAGGGTGTTTGGGTTTTTTTGTGAAAGTACCAAGCAGTGAAAGGCAAAGGGAAAGCTTAAATATTAACTTCTGATAGTCAGTTCTAATTAAATTTTAAAAAGAAAAGAAAGGAAAACTCGCCAAGAAATCTACTTTTCTTTGAAAACTGTTTGATTATCTGAAGATAATCTGAGCCTTCTCTTTCCCACTCTTATGCCAAAAGCTGGCATTCCCTCCTCTACTCTGCTCATGACTCTCGTCATCTCTTATTGTAATTGTGTCCTTTTCCTCCAGCAGACAAGCACAAGGGCCATATCTATTTCTTACTCATCACCCAGCCAAGTCCCTATCACACAGTAAGTACTTTATATATATTAACTGAATTTTATTTTTGCTCCCTCATAGTCACTATGGATAATTACTACTCAATTGGATTTGTACTCAATCCTGCCACGGGTAAAAAGTAATTTTATGGGAACTCAGTTACCGGGTTATAGATGACATTTTGTAGGTTGTTTAAGGACAACATCATTCTTTTCCACTTTATTGTTGACTGAGTATCTTCGATATGTGATCTGTGATTTTAAATGCGTTTCACTTAAGACTTCCCCAATTGAAATTGAAGTACCTTTCCTGTGCAATAGCAAAATAGAGAGAAAGAAAAATAACCATGAACAGTTTTTCTTCATAACTACTTTTTAATTTAAATTATAAATTATGTTATTGATAATTACCAAATAACACGATGCTATTAAAGTCAAAGATCTCACCCCAATTCTTACACACTAAATAATTTTGCAGTGTGAGTGCAAGAAATAGTTATTTAACAACATATCAACAAAATGTATTATATATATATATATATTTAAAAAGTAAAATAACTCGCTTTTTCCTCCTTTCCAGTTATCACTGAGTCAATTCTGATGCATGGCAACTCCATATGTGTCAAAGCAGAACTGATCTCCATAGGGTTTTCTTAGCTGTGACCTACCTACTGGAAGCAGATCACCAGGCCTTTCTTCCAATGTGCCTCTGGGTGAATTCAAATTGCAACTTTTTGGTTAGTAGCCCAGTGTTTAACCAGCAGGGACTCAAAGTAAAATAACTGTAAATACTAACCAAACAGTTGTGTATAATTTTCAGAGGTATTCATTTAACTTCTCTTTTGTGGTCTGTAAAATGGTAATATTACTATTCACCTTATAGGTCTGTTTTGAAGATTAAATGAGTTAAAAAAAAGAGAAAAGAAATCAGTGGAATAGTAAATGCTATAAAATAGCTGTTACTGTTTATAGAAAGGATTGGTCAACCTCTTCCAAATTATACAACTCAAGGTAAAAAAAAATCCAATCCCCTGAGTACTAGTAAGACACATTTTTTGCTGTTGCTAAAGAGGAAACATCAGCTAAATTTTTAAAGATAAAAGCATGCATCCGTTCTCCGGGGAAAATGTAATGGCATTAAGCAGAAATAAAGGAGAAATGAAACTAAAGCTTTCTCCATTCTACTTTCAGAAATTCTGCTATTATACTGTACAGCCATCGCACTGGCCAAATTTATTGCTCTGTCTATAAAGGAGAAAATTCCAACTCTTCTGGGTTGTAACCTTAATCTGTGTCATTAACAAATGTTAGCCAAAAGCTCAACACTCTTTGTTCTACGCCGTAAAATTCTGAACGCACAAACAAGAGCAAAAAGAACGGATACCGTTGCCATAGTCACATCCATAATTTACATACTGACCAGAGAGTGACCCGATTTAAAGCATAGATTTAGATTAAACCAATTATTCCCCGAAGTATCCTCACGAGCAGGTCCTGTTATTAACATTTCGATGCCTACACAATGAAGCCATCATTTACGCTTTACCGACGATGGAAGGGAATTCAAATGACTTTCGTTTTCAGTGTTTACTACTGTAGCAAAATGACTCGGCATCTTAATGTGTGTGTTTAACCTCAAGGACAGTAATGACGGTCTGATAAAGACACTATCATTCTGCCAGGGAAGAAACTTCTCGATCTCTTCGTGCGGAGATGGTGCTTCGCATTCGGACTGAGAGAAAACTAAGTCCTGAGAGGAGATGAAATAGAAGCATAACTGGGAAGGGGGTTTGCAGCGAGGCGCCCTACCGGTGTAGCACCAAGCAGGACGACCCAGGAAGGCACAAGACTCCCCACGATTCCTCATTCCCAGGAGCGCCTTACTCGCAAAAGCAGTCCCCTCCCCTCGCCCCTGAGTTCACTCTCCCCTTGGTAACTCAAACCCGACTGAGAATGAAGAAACCAGACACTGTAGCACCAACCAAATTGATTAAGAGAGAGAGATGTTAGGGTACCCTCCTAACTGGGGCGTCTAGCCATAGCAATTCCACCTCTGGTGGGCCATCTTCTCCCAACTCACCCCAGGACTGGTGTTCCGGGTGCCCCTTCCAGACTGGGCTGCTTGTCCAGCCGCAGGTGCCGTCTAGGTTCTGATCCCAGCGTTCCTGGGCACCTACGGGAAGTGAAAGGACTCAGTCTGCTTCCATTTCCCGTTCCGCGAGCTCCGGGTCTTAGCCGTCGGCTTCGCGTCAGCGTGTGGGAACGTCTACGCGGCTCAGCACTGGGCTTATGTAGGGGCGGGTCCTTGGTAGTGACCGCCACCCTGCTGCTTGCGCAGCCTCTGGGGATTTGGATTGTGGCCGAGTTGCTGAGGAAGGAACAAAAGGAATAAAGAAAAAAGTGTGTGGAACAAATTCCTGGGCGGACCTGTCTCGGTCCGACGTAGGGGTGAGGGTGCAAGGGAAATACGTTGCCACTTACCCCGCTGTTCTGACTCTGAGTCTGGGAAGGAGGACGCTTAGGACTAGACACCCTTCAGGGCCAGTGTCGTATGGAGCATGTCTTAACCCAGCGGCAGCCGAGAGACTCCTTCTTTACTCGTACAAACCCTTGGATGTAGGTGATGTGATGAAGAAATGGATTCAGTGTAGCCGGACTGTGCCTATCCCAAAGCCCCAATCTAGTTTCATACCTCGTACTTTGCGCCACTGTGGATTTTTGGCCAATATTTTGTGTTGGTCTTTTCTAAATAAATTGTACTCTTCTCAGGGAACAGTATAAGCAATATAGAGTCCAATTCCAACTATATATTCCAAACCAAACACTCTCCTGACTCATAGCGACCCCATGTGTTACAAAGCAGAACGACTTTATAGTGTTTTTCTAGGTGGTAAACTTTATGGAAACAAATTGCCAGGTCTTCCACAAGGCCGGTGACACAAGGCTTTGACCCCCATCTGTAGGATAATAGTCAAGTGCAAACTGTTTGCATCACCCAGGGACCTAAACATGTATTAGATCCTCAATAAATCCAAACCAAACTTCTTGCCTTCAAGATGGTTCTGACTCAGAACAGAATAGAACTTAACTACCCCATAGGGTTTAAATCTTTACAAATGCAGACTCCCTAAACTTTCTCCTGTAGAGGGGCTGGTGGGTTCGATCTGCCAACATTTTGATTAGCAACCAAGCACTTAACCACTGCACACCACCAGAGCTCCTACTTCAATACATAAGTAACAGAAATTATTTTGCAGTCTGGCCCACATTGACCTGTTGGACTGTAAAAGCATCAGAGAGAAATACAAATAAAGTTATGTGCAGTGGTATCACTAGGGCAGTGTATGGGATGCAGAATGCACTAGGTAACAGTATAATAGGTTACCAAAACGATTGTCTATAAAATTTCTGTGCACTGTTTCAGGAGAAAATTCTTTTTTAATTAAAATATCCCTGTAGTTACAACAAAAAACATCTTTCATAAGCTCAGCTTATGTGTGTTAATATGCCTACAAGTCTAAAAGTCTATGCTAATTTACTTTTGAACCTCCTAATATGCTCTGGTAGCTCTGGAGCTCTGGTAGCATAGTGCCTAAGGCACTTGACTGCTAACCAGAAGGCTGGCGGTTCAAACCC
>NW_006922172.1:1138069-1141611 GCF_000298275.1 Orycteropus afer afer
ACAATCTACTTCCGTAGTGATACCATCTCAGACACCCAAGGAGGGGTTGCTATGAGTCGGGTCCCACTCGATGGCACATAACAACAACAAGGATTCTGTATGGTCTAGTACAGGAGGAGGTCCATGGGAGAGGTGATACCATAAGTTCCTATACTAGGTAAACCTGACCCTAGTGATGCACTGGTTATGTGGGCTACCAGTTATCTTTTGTGATGTTATTTATTTATTTATATTTCAAAGAGTTAGTTGTCTGTTGTCTGTTTTCTATTAGGGCACGAAGTGCTCATCTTCCTACTTGTCTCTACTTGACTTTTACCCATATTTGTTTTGAAAGGCATATTTTGGTGACATTTCCATGCATTTTCTTCTCAATTTTTTTTTTAATTTAGATTTAGGAATTCATTATAAATCCCACTCCAGTCCACTTGTAATCTAATTTACTGTTATTTTTCTCTACTGTTCCTATCCATTTTCCAAGTTTGAGTTATTTTTTTAAGATTTACTTTTTAAGATAACCCTGGACAAACACTGCCTTGAATTTGTATTTTTATCTTTCTGTGCATATTTCATCTGTCAAAATCAATTTTTTTTTATTTTAAGAGCTTGTTTTACTTTCAAAGTCACACGTACATTTAGATTCATTCCCCATTCGCCATGTCCAACCCCAACCCAGCCTCCTCCCCTCCTTACCCTGCAATCTCCCCTTTGCCCCTCATAATCATGCACTCTGGTTTGTCCTGCATTTCCTCAGTTTGAATGTTGGTCCTTTGGTGTCCCATGGTTTATTGCTTTAGGGGATGCATTACCATTGAGTGTGTGGGTGCAGCATCCTGGGTTGAGTGGTCTGCGTGTACATCTCACTAACCATTGGGCTGAGAGCCCGCCCCTGGGGGTGAGTTTTATTCCAGGCGCAGAATGTATTTCAGGGCCATAGTATTGGGAGTCTCACCGGACTTCATCTGACCAGTAATTCTGATCATTATTGAGGTTTTCAATTTTCTTCCATGTTTTCCCTTTCATTCTCCAGATTTGATGCTTTCCTGAGTGGTTGGCATTGGTAGTTGGGCACCATCTGATTCTTCTGGTCTCAAGGGCCATTGTGTCCTAGGGTTAATTGCTTCTAAATGCCTTTTTTTTTTTTTTTGTGCGTTCTTGTTCACTTCCAATGCTGGGAGACCATTAGCTGCATCCTAGATGGCCGCTTGAAAGCTTTTAAGACTGCAGTCGCTACTCACCAATGTAGGATGTGGAGCAACATTTTCATGTATTTTGTTGTGTCAGTTGAGTCTGGTGTACCCCAGTACTATGGTCCTGAGGTAGTAGCTCTAGTGGATCTCTCTCCCATAGTGTTGGAATGTCTGTGAGGGATTACTCTGTGTCAGTCTTCTACTGTCTCTGTAAGGACTACAGGTATTTTGTATCACTGGTGTCTATACAAGATTAGCCTCAGCTGAGTCTGTCCTTGGTCTAGAGTATACCTCTATTCACTGATCCCTGTCTGATCATCTCAGGTGTTTATGTATTTATCTGTATAGCCTAGTGTTTGGTGTTAATGACAATGTGGTACTGTGGACACATTGGTTGGTTTTAACATCTGTCGTTTATCTCTTACGAGCACAGTTCAGTGTCCTCTCATTTCCCAATGTTATCATGGTGGTCATATATCCTTCCCGTATATCTCTCCCCCACCCATGTCAGCGTGTAAGCCCCAACTAGCCCAAAATTAATCCCTCCCTTTCCCTCCCCATCCCGGTAACCTACTAGGTGAGTTCCCTTTCCCAAGCAAACCCTTCTGTGTCTTTTTACAGTAATGGGCTCATACAGTACTTGTCCTCCTGCGATTGACTTATTTCACTCAGCATAATGTCCTCTAGGTTCATCCACATTGCGAGATGACTTGTGTATCCCTCATTAAGTAGAGAAAAGGAATTTGCCTTATACATTCTCCAATGACAAGTGTAATTAGTGTAATGCTTTCCATGAAGTAGACACTCTGTAAATATTAGATTGGACTATATAAAATACTGATAATCAATCTCTTTGATCTTCAAAACTGGCACTTTAATATGACTGAACTGAATTTTTTTTTAAAATTGTGATTTGGGTGAAAATTTGCAGAGCAAATTCATGTTCCATACAACAGTCCATACACATGTTGTTTCATGACATTGATTGCAATCTCCACAATGGATCAGTTCTCTTCCCACTTCCTCCCTGTGGTTACTTTTCCCTGTGTCCTTCTTTCCTATGCATTCATGCCCTCTGAACTATCTCCCTATGCAAATACTGCCCTTCTGATCACCTCTGGTTGAGGCACGTGCCTACCCGGTTGAAATGCTCACTGTCTACGCCTCTCTATTGTTTGGTTGGAAGCCAAACAAGGAGTGGGTTCAGTTTCAGGCCTGAAGGATGACTGAGGGCCATAATCTAGGGGTTTTTCGGATCCAACTCATAGTGATCCCTCCTTGGGTTTCCCAGGCAGTATCACTATGGAAGTAGATTGCCCAATCTTCCTTCCCAGGAGTGGCTGGTGGGTGAACTGCCAGCCTTCTGGTTAGCAGTCAAATGCCTTAGGCATTACACCACCAGAGCTCCTCCTTTTTATCAGACTTCTAAGCCTGGTCTTTTTTTTTTTTTTTTTTTAAATGATTTTGAGTTTTGTTCCACATTTTTCTCCCACTCTATCCATGATTTAACTGAATATTTCTTGATAAAATGAGGAGCAATTAAATCAATCTTCATCATTTTGCCTAGGTCTAATACCTTTCCTTTGCAAAGTTAAGGTAAGTCGAAATAAATGCACATCAATGCTCTCTATTTCTTCGTTCCTAGAAATATTCCCTCATTGGGCACTACTTTCAATGAGCTCAGTGTGTTTTTTATATACATTTAGTGTGATCAGAGAACAGAGAGGACACCAGTATGTCTGAAGCTGAGGAGAAAATGATCTGATATGAAGTCATAGAATTTGAAGAGGTCATCTAGGAGAGTAGATGGTGGAGAAGATGACATAGGACATAGCCCAGGGGGGATAAATCAAGGAGACAAAGCCAATGAAGAGGCTGAAGAGGTGCAACCATGGAGACAGGAGGAAAACCTACTAAGAGCAGGTCATAGAAGCCACAGAAATTGAAGAAAGAAGAAGAGCCAATCTTATCAATTGCTGCTAAATGCTTAAGGAACATAGAAGTGATCAGGGAATTTAACAACATGGAGGTCATTGGTGATTCTGTCTCTGAAGTGGGTTGAGCAATGTGAGATGAGGAAGTTGTGGAGATTGCCATCAAGAAGTTTGCTGCAGTGCTGTATCCCCAGATATTGCAGGTTTGCTTGTTTTTCTTCTTTTTATTTCCCTTTTCTCTTTTTTTGGTTACTGTTCCTGTGTGTTTACATGGTGTATTTTAGGTCCATGGGCTTTTAATTTTTCGATGGACAGTCAATTGTAGTTTGTGTTTAACTGAGTGGGAAACAACAACAATCCACATAAGACACAACCACACCTACAACTCCTGGGACTTCACTTACTGAGCGAGAGCCACTTC
>NW_006922172.1:1148741-1156655 GCF_000298275.1 Orycteropus afer afer
ATGAGACAAAGTATATGTGAACTGCTGTATGAAAAGTGAATTTACTCTGTAAATCTTCACCCAAATCCTAATAAAAAAAAAAAGAAGAAGAAGTTTGCTGCAAAGAGAAACAGATGGCATCACAGCTGAAGTGGCAATGGGGCAAAAGGAAGATTTTGTTTTTATTATTTTGAGTGTGTGTGTGTGTGTTGTTTATGTTTTTTGAAAAGAGAGAAGATATATAGCAGTAGCTTTCAGACTTTTTTTCAACTGACCCACAATAAGAACTACATTTACATTGTAGCTTGTTACATGCATACTTAAAATTACCAAAACAAAAATTTCACCAAATAGCACTTTTTGTGCATGAAGCACTCTACTTTTCATTCTTAAAAATTCTGTTTACATTCCACTAAAATGTTTGTAAGACCCATTGTGGGTCAAGACCAGACATTTGAAAACACTTTTAGTGGTGTGCTGGAGCTGGTTCATATCAAGTTGTGACAGGCAACTGTCCGCATCTCTTCCAAACTTTTGGTGATGTCATGTTAGTACCTTGAGACTAACCAGGATGGGAGTGTTTCCACCATGGAAATAGGCAACTGCTACAAATTAAGACTTCTTTTTGTTTCCCCCAGAAACCAAATGAATCATTTACCAGTGCCAGCACACTATCCTGATGTGAATGATCCAGTAGAGGAGGACACATAAATGACACAGGAGAGAGGCAATGGTTTCAGGAGCAGTTCTTAATATGATTTTCCTCAATAACACAAAAATAAGAGCTGTGAATATAAATTCAAAATAAATTCTATTCATCTATCTTTATCTTCTCTCTTTACTCAAGAGATCACATTTGCATAATGCAGTGTGGCTGCAAATTTAGAGATAGTCTTATATAAATATTAAGTGTTTGCAGTGTAGTAAATTACTTTGTGTGGCTTTTCTACCCGTAAGTCTTTGTAAACTCCAAGGTGGGATTTGCTATGAGCAGCTGAGGAGCTCCTGATTGCTGAAGTTGTCCATCTGGAGTATTTCTGTTGGGAGTGGCACAAAACAATGTTCTGGGAGGTGCCCACTCTCTCAGGTGCTTAGAGTTCTGATGCTGTGATTGGCTAGTTTGACCACCCTGCGGGCTCAAAAGGAGACCTCCTGGAGGCAGAACTCTCTCTGACTGCTGGTTGAGGAAGACGTGCTGCCAAAAGAGACATGCACTACTGGAAGAGACACGTGCTGCTGGGAAAGAGACGCAAGAGACACGCATCGCTGAGTGAGACACGAGGGACCAGCACTGCTGGGAAAGAGACTGTGAGAGACTGTTGGCTGAGGGACAGTGGGCTGGGAGAGAGACTGAGCATTCTTCCTGAACTTGAGTTGTAGCCTGGTGCTTCCCTAATAAACCCCGTAATCCGTGAGTTCTGTGTGGCCACTGCAGCGAATTATCGAACCCAGGAGAGAGGTGGTGGGTGCTTTGGGAGGAACAGTTGGTGAAAGGGCTGGAGGGAGGCAGCATGTCTGGCCTTGCAGTAATAGGCCTTGGGTTACTGCTGGTAATCCTGTCTTCCCCTTGTAGGGTTAGAGGAGGTCGGAACATGTGGCCTCCTTGCTGTTTTTGCAGTGTTAAAGGCAAAAATGTTAAATAATTTATTGCACAAGTGTTTTAAAATACTAAAATTATTAATTTAGAGTTATGAATTGTAAACTGTATATGTTCTTCCTATTTAGCAGCACTAACTGATTAAACAAAATTTTCTCACCTTTTGTTAATGCGTGAACTAAGTTGTTTCATGCTAAGAAACTTCTGTTAGTGGTTTTACTTATTGTGTTACTGTGTTATTTTTGCTGTTATAATTTTTTTTTTCTTTTTACAAAATTGGCTCTAGAACAATGTCATTCAAGCATTCATTAAATGCTGGTGCTAGTGCTGGGAAAATATTCCTCAAAAGCAATAATTTTGGAACACAAGTTACATGTGATCAACACTGTAAAGACCTTAAAAAAACTGCCTTGATATTTCATGCTGTGAATTTAGGGACCAAAACTGTAGAATCTTCCATGGTAACCATAAAAAGTGAAAAGCAATATTAAAGCAAAGTTTTGCCACAATAGTTAGAGGTTTATGAACTCTGGAGCCTAAGGCATTTGACTGCTAACCAGGAGGCTGGCAGTTCAAACCCACCAGCTACTCCTTGGAAGGAAGGTTGGGCAATCTACTTCCACAGTGATACTGCCTCGGCAACCCAAGGAGGGGTCGCTATGAGTCGGGTCCGACTCGACGGCAAATAACAACACAAATAACAGCTTTCCATTTATTCCCATGAGAAAATTAGTCTGGAATTATGCAAAATCTTTAAGAATGTATCCTTCACAGAAACACAACACTTAAGTCTACTTCCTAGGAAAGTTTCATGGTTGATGTCATCTACCTCTTCTGACAATTCTCACCACTCTAGACTCTTTTCCCTTTGAAACCTCTTGCTATGAGGAAATCTCTCCCACACTCTAACCCGAGCACCACACATAAGCACTCAACTTCTCTTTTCACCCTCCAGAACCCCGTATTCATTATTCATCAGGCTTATTGCTTATGTTCTAGAGAGTCATGCCCTAAATCTAGTCTTTTCATGTGTGAGGAACAAGCTTCCAAAACTGTGGTTTTGTCATAAAATAAAAGAATCTTGGGGATGGGAGAGACCTTCAGATGAGTGCAAATTAATTCATCCCTATGGCTCAAAGAATGAGACACTACCCTATTTTAAAAATACTTTTCTTGAATGGTGTAGCCATCTTTGCCATGTTAGTACCACATATTCACCCAATAAATAGTTTTTGGCTACCACCAATATATTAGGCAACATGTCAGGCACTGGAAATGTAATGGCTAAAAAAAGCATAGCTCTCATGGAGCTTAAAATCTAGTGGGTGCCAGACCTTAAGTAATTACACATATGCAATTTAAAACACACACACACACACACACACAAATTATGTTAGTAACTGTTCATGCTCACTGTGATCTGTGTTCACACAAAGTTGCTGATATTCATAATACTATTAAAAGGCCTTCCTCAGCTGCCCAATCTTAATATTTAACCAACACTTCTTTTTTTTTTTTAATAATTTTTATTGTGATTTGGGTGAAAGTTTACACAGGAAATTCATTTTCCACACAGCAGCTCATGTACACTTTGTCTCATGATATTGACTGCAATTTTCCACAATGCAACAGCTCCCTTCCCACTTCCTCCCCATAGTTACCTCTTCCCTGTGTCCTTCGTTCCCATTCACTCATGCCCCCCTAAGCTGTCTCCTTGTGCATACACAGCCACTTTATTCTCCCATGATTGATCTCTTCAAGAAGTGTAGCTACCTAATATAAATGTTCACCTTATATGTCTGTCTTTTGTTTGGCTGGAAGCCACAGCAGTGTGTTCAATTCCAGACCTGAACAGCAGATAGGGGGCATAGTCTCAGGGGTTCCACCAGGTTCTTTCAGACCAGCAAACCTGGTCCCTTTTATTTATTTATTTTATGATTTTGAGTTTTGTTCCACATTGTTCTCCCACTCTCTGCAGGATCTCCTACATAGATCTCCCTTCAAGTTGTTGACAGTGGTAGCCGGGCACCATCTGGTTCTTCTGGTCTCATAGTTGTATAGTAACCAACCCTTCTTACACATTGGTAATCCTCTTCCACCTTGTATGTATACAAATCATTGTAAAATAAAATAACAATGTAACCTCAAGGGAAGAATTTCTGTGACAGGTTGGAGGAAACAAGAAATCCATGTGATTTTTCAAATAGAAAAATATTATTGAGCCCGAGTGCTTTTTAAAAAAAAAAAACTTTTCATTTTAGAAATTTTAAAACATAAACAAAAGAGAGAGATGGTGTAGTCATTGCCAAGTTTCAAGAATTATCAACATGATCAATCTTGTCTCATCTTCCCTCTCACCTACCCTCCTGGGGTAGTTACATTTGTGTGTCAACTTGGCTAGGCCTGGTTGAGTGGCTGGGTGGCTGGTGGTAGTTATTCCCCATGATGAGACTGGCAATCAGCTCCATGGTGGGATCTACCACAAGCAGCTAAATAGCTGCCTTTTGGATGTGGTCTGCTTCTTGTATATAAGGAGAAGCTTTGAGAATGGTCTCTAGTCTATGGCATGCTTGGACCCTGCATGTAGCCGTGTCATTGCTCAGCGGCCTGCCATGCTCTGCCAACCTTGAGACTTAAAATGGACTTAAGTTAATGGCCTGCCATGTGGTTTGGTAACATCAGGATTGTGCCTTTTTACTTGTCAACCTTGGGGCTTCTCAGCCTCAGCAGCCAGCAGCTGTCTGAGTGAAGAAACGCCTCTAGCTCCAGTGGGCCGGGAGCAGGAGGCAGAGTTGGACCCAAGGTTGAGGGGCTTTCACCCAGCCCCTAGAGCCTGGCACTTTGAACTTGGACTTAAAGCCTCCAAATTCTAATAATAAACTCCAATTTGTTAAGGCCATCCCATTGGTGGTATATTCTTGTCAGAGTGGCACTTGGTAACTAGAACACCTCCCCACCACTGGCTCATTTTGATGCAAATCTCAAGCATCATTTAAGCGGTAAGAACATCAATGTATATCATTTTTTTAAAAAAATAAAGACTTTAAAATATGTTCACAACACTATGAATACATATAAAATATTAATAACTTTGTAACATTATCAAATATCTAGGTAGCATTCAAATTTTTCTTATTGGTTTGTTCAACTCAGGATGGAAACAAAATATACATATTTGATTAATATATCTCATACATGTGTTTTAACCTATAGATCTTCCTATATTTTTCCTTGCAATTTGTTAAAGAGATCAGATTGCTTTCTCTGTAGAGTTCGCTATCTGCATACCAGGGATGTCATTTTAGAGTGTTCTTTAATCTGTATTTCCTGTAAACTGCTTGTTAAAAAAGCTCTTTTTTTTTTTTTTTGGCCAGAGGCTTTGTAGGTAGTATATACATTCCACTGCAACTGGAGGCACTTAATGCCTGATTGTTTTAGCTTTTATGATATCAAAATTAGTCAGTGGTTTCAGATGATGCCAGCCTAACCCATTTATTACAAAGTTCCCGATCAGTTTTTGTTTGGTTTTTAATATCTACCTATTGATGGTCATTGGCTAGATATATTATTTCATTTACCATTGTTGTTGTCCTGTGCTGTTGAGTAGATTCCAACTCATGGTGACTCCATGTATGACAGAGTAAAACTGCTCCATAGGTTTTACTGGCTGTTATCTTTACCAAAAGGAGCCTGCTTGCCCAGTGGTTAAGCCTTCGGCTATTAACTGAAAAGCCACCAGTATGAACCCACCAGGGCTCCAAAGGAGAAAGGTGTGGCAGTTTGCTTCTGTGTCAATTTACAACGTTGGAAATCCTGTGAGGCAATTCTACTCTGTCCTGTAGGGTTGTTCTGAGTTGGACTTGACTTGATGGCAGTAAGTTTATTATGTATAAGAGTTTCTGGATAAAAATACAAATATCATCCTTAACAATATAATTATAAAACATTTCAATGTTTATTTGCAGTTCTTTCTGCCCTTAGTCTCTATCTCCCAAAGGATACATATTAAAACATGTGAAAGCCAGAAACTGTGTAAGGTAGAAACGTGTCAGAGAAAGAAAACTAAAATATTTTCCACCAAAATGAGTAATAGAAAAGTGGTAAGACTGCACCCTATCAAAGGCAGCAAACTTGAGAGACTCTGAAAAATAAGGTGGTCCCATTGAGTTTCAGCTCTCACAAGTTTCATTGTAAAATCATGTTTCTGTGTTTTAAAGTAATTCAAAATAATTTATTTCTATATGCTTAACCCACCAACTCATACATCATTAAATTCATTGTTTCATTTTGCTTTCAATTCTTGAGGATTGCTTTTAATTTATTTTTTATTTAACTTTGACTTATAATTTGGTAAATATTTACATAGTCCCAAAGTCAAATTTACAAACACTCAGGGAATTCTATTATCCACCTCTGTTCTCTCAATCCTATGCCTTCCTTCCTCCTACAGGTATCATATATAGATACTTATCTATGTGTATGGAAGAAAGACTGGACAATCTACTTCCATAGAGATACTGCCTCAGAAACCCAAGGAAGGGTCGCTATGAGTCATGATCAACTCAAGGGCAGTGAGTTGGTTGGTTGGTATCTATGTGTATGTACTTATATTCCCACTTAGATAAAAGATAGGATTCTATATATACTTTTGTTTTTCATTCTACATAACAATCTAGCCTAAGGATTTCTCCATAGTAGTATATATTTCTCTCATTTCTTTTTACATATACCTGTTACTCCACTGTGGCTGTACCATAGCTTATTATTATATTTTCTTTTTTAGATCTTTATTGAGGAATAATTCACAAAGAATATGATTTAATTAACAAATTGTACAATATTTCATTTTAAGCTATGAGCATTTGGAGTGCTTCTCATCTTTTGCTATTATAAATAATGTTTCAATGAATAGCCTTGTCTACATGTCTTTTTATATTGTTGCCCCAGAATGAGTATCTTTAGGATAGATTCCTAGAAGTGTCATTGTTGTGTTAAAGGCTGAAGGTGATGTAATTTTGCTACATATAAGCCAAGCACTTTTTGAGAATTCATTCAAATTCTCTGCATCCCCTGAGGCAAAGGGGTAGGGGGGTGTGGAGTGGGTGGGCAGGATGAGGATCATCATCTCTTTGTAATTTGCACAGAGGTACCCTCTGGTCTAACCATGACCCTGCTCAGATTAGCTAGGTTTAAGGGCTGTTCAGAGTTGACATGAATCACCCAAAATCTCCTTCCACTTAGTGGTTATATAAGTTTTAACTGAAATACCCAACCAGCCACTCCTCAGAAAGAAGGTTGGGCAATCTACTTCCGTAGCGATACTGCCTCAGAAACCCACGGAGGGGTTGCTATGAGTAGGGGCTGACTCAACGGCACATAACAACAACAAAGGAGCTCTGTTGGCACAGTAATTAAGACATTTGGCTGCTAACCAGAAGGTTTGGTGGTAAAAATCCACCAGCTGATCTGCAGGAGGAAGATCTTTCCATAAGGATACATAGCCTTGGAAAACCTATTGGTTGCAATGAGTCAGAATCAATTGGATGGCAGTGGGTTGGATTTTATTACACCCTTAAACCCTATCTATATAGTAGGAAGGTGTGGCTAAATTTTATGATCTTTTGTATTTTGAAGCATAAATCAAGAGTTATTTATTTTAGAAAAATGGTGACCAGGTCAAATGGGACTGGCACTGGTGACACCGCAGGGCCATGTGAGGTGAGAACATTGATACGCTATGTTATTTGGAGATGAGAGAGGCAGGAAGAAATGCAAACCAAGCAAGCCCTATAGATGATATAGAGCTTTGTGTTTAAGGTCTCAAGCTTTGGAGTTGAGATGGACAGGAAACTGAAGCCTAGCTATCACTCTAAGGTGAAAGGGTTTGGTTCCTCTCTTTTTTTGGTGAAGTGGGAAAAAGGATAATTGTGAATTGAGAAGTGGGAAAAGAGAATGAGTTTACTGTCTCAATCGCAGGCACTTTTTCAGGCAGATCAATGTACAAAAAGAGTACAAATGATGGTAGGTGATCCCTGTATGAAGACCCCAGGCAAAGTCCTCATCTGCCCTCAGGGATGCCCTGATTTGAAGACTACTAGCTCATGTGATACTTGGTTAGAGTCTTCATCTATAAAATGCCAAGCAATAACATTTACCTTGCAGAGTTGTTGTTGTTGTTGTTAAGTGCCGTCGAGTCGTTTCTGACTCATAGCGACCCCATGCACAGCAGAAGGAAACACTGCCCGATCCTGCGCCAGCCCCACAATCCCTGCTATACTTGAGCCCATCATTGCAGCCACCACATCAATCCATCTCCTTGAAGGCCTCCCCCTCTTTCA
>NW_006922172.1:1158431-1166572 GCF_000298275.1 Orycteropus afer afer
TGGTGTTCAATGCATCAAATCTATTCTTTAGATGATCTCTAAATTCAGGAGGGATATATTCAAGATCATATTTTGGCTCTCGTGGACTTGTTTTCATTGTCTTTAACTTCAAGTGGAATTTGCAGAGTTATAAGAACTAAACCAGACAATATGTGTAAACTGTAATTTATAAATTACATTACTCATAAGCACACAGTAAATGGACATTGTCTTCTGAGCTGGCCATTTATTGTTATTGCTGTTATTATTAGTGGTAGATGTCAAAGACAATTAAAATAAGGGATGAGAAGTATTTGCTGCAAGTTCACAACATACTTTTTTACTGTAACATTTATCCTGCTGAGTTTATTGCTTGTGTCTTTTAGCCCTGGAGTGAGGACTCCTTGAGGACTGGGGACTGTCACAGTATTATTGTTTTCCTAGCAGTTAGCAGAAGGCCTGATCACAGTGAATGCTTGGTAAATGTTTATTGACTAAAATAATATATTCCTCCTACTAGTGTGTATTTAGTATTACAACTAGAAACAGAAATCATCCAAAAGAGGACTGAAGTGGTTAGGACAAATCCATCACTGCAGAAAAATAGCCCCTTTGTGATCTGGCTCCTTTTGGAGACAGACACTAAAAGGAAGAAATAGCTCTTGCCACTTATTTCTCTTTATCAAATGAAAATGGACTAAATAATTGTTTTTATTTGTACCATTGCTGACACAGGCTATTGTGATTGAGTGTTTACTCAAGTCTGAGGTGTACCATTTCTCCCTTTGAACACAATAAATGTATGTTGATATCTTGACAAAAAGAGAAAGCAGAAGAAAAATTCTTTATTAAATGTTTGAGAGTTATAATGCCTTAGGCTGGGTTCTCTAGATGAAAAGAAACAACAACAGTAAAGTATGTGTGTGTGTGCGTGTGTGTAGGTATGGAAAGAGAGCATGGGAGAGATTTGTTTCAAGGAAATGACTCACACAGTTGTGGAGGCTGTTAAGTCCCAAATCTGTGGGTCAAGTATCATGCTATAGGCTTCTGACTCGTGTAGTTGCAGGATCTGACAAAGCCAAAACTGACAGATCAGATGGCAGGCTGCTGGCTCACAGGGCTGTGGGAGCTGGCAAGTACCAAAATACACAGGTCAAGTGGCAGGCAGCTTGTTCACGTCCCAAGAATTGGAGATAAGTTTGATGCAGAATTGAAAGAAAGAGAGCTTTGCCAGAACATCCACATATTTGGATGCAGGCCACATCCCCAAGGGAACTTCCCTTATATCAGATCACAAAATGGAAGATAATTACATAATACTGAGGATCACGGCCTAACAAAGTTGATACATAACATTAACCATCACATCCTCATAAAAAGCTACAACTATTTATGACATAAATACGTCACAATTACAATGGTATTTATGATATAACTACAACTATGTTGAATCTAAATTCACTGCCCTTGACTTGAATTCAACTTATAGTGACCCTTCCTTGGGTTTCTGAGGTGGTATCTCTATGGAAGTAGATTACCCATCTTCCTTCTGAGGAGTGGCTGGTGTGTTTGAACCGCCTGCCTTCTGGTTAGCAGTCAGATGCCTTAGGCACTATGACACAGAGCTCTTCTATGTTGAATCTACTGTATTTTATTTACTTACCATAAGTTGACCCCTGACTCATAGTGACCCCATGTAAAACTGAATGAAATGCTATCTGGTCCTGCATGCTGTCTGGTCCTGAAATGCTGTCTGTCATCCCCATGATCAATTGTGGATTACACTACTGTAATCCATAGGTTTTCACTGGCTGAATTTCAAAAGTAGATCCCTCGGCCTTTCATTCTAGTCCACCTTAGTCTGGAAGGTCCTCTGAAACCTGTTCAGCATCATAGCAGATGGATGGTGGTTATGCATTGGCTGGAAATTGAACCCAAGTATTCTGCATGGAATGCAAGAATTCTATCATCAATGCCTAGCATATTTTATTTATGTTGAATTTTGTTGTTCTAACTTCTGCATCTATAAAATCTAACTCCAAATGAACTCTAAAGTCTCTTCTACTTTGAAAATGTTGAGTCTATGCATACCATAGTGGCCAATTTTTCCTAGATGGCCAAATTTTCATGATTTTTTTTTTTTTAAATTAAAACATTTTAGTGATGATATATTCAATGGAGTTTCATGAAAAGGAAGAAAAACATTTCTTTTAGATGTTTTTTCCTTTTTTGGTCTTTAATTTTTTTCTGGTTGTAAATACAAAATATAGATAAAGCCCACATTTCACTGGCCTCCATTTATCTAATTTGATGGACCATGAAGAACATAGGAATGCATGATCATGAAAAGCTGCAAAGATATTTTCTTCTAAGTTGGGGAAGTGCTTCCTGGTAGCAGATTTTTACATCTGTATGATCAGGCATGAAGTCATCTTAGTTTGACAACCACAAACATCCAGGAACACTGTGTCCCTTATGTGATATGCAAGCCACCACCTTTTTAATCTGTGGAACCAATTCATAAGAAAACTATCCATATATTTGTGGAAAACTGTTGGAGGTTACAGTTATATCTTTGTTGTTGTTGTTATGTACTGTCGAGTCGGACCCGACTCATAGCGACCCCTCCTTGGGTTTCCGAGGCAGTATCACTACGGAAGTAGATTGCCCCATCTTCCTTCCGAGGAGTTGCTGGTGGGTTTGAACCACCAGCCTTCTGGTTAGCAGTCAAGTGCCTTAGCCACTATGCTACCAGAGCTCCCAAAGTTATAACTAGCTGTCAGGAAAATTTTTTGAGCTCCTTGAAGGTCTCCTTTTAGGAGACTTCCTGATGAAAAAACTACCCAGTTAATTTAGCACAGGAACTTGGAATTTAAGACTACCAGCTTACCACCAATCTTATTCGTCCTTATCTATTATTTAATCGCCCCCAAAAAATTCATTAAATCACCCATTTTATAGACACTAAGTATAGGAATGTATTAAGAGATTTAATCACCATCCAGAGTCAGAGCCATTCAACTTGTGAGAAGAGTAAAAATTGGGCCTGGTAGGGGTTTGGTCCTGAGAGCTGCACATCATGGTAGATTCTTGACAAGGCCCTGATATCAGACCTGCAGGGAGAAGAGGCCCTGGCCACAAGTGATTAGGAACAGGGCCACCTGTTTGTATAGGATCTGGTATGGGGTACAATTTGACTTTTAACACTTTAGGTTAGGTGGTTAGAGTATTAGTTTAACCATAGTAATTGCTCTTAGGGTTCAGACAATTCAGTTATTTATATGAAAGAGTAACTATTAAAGAAGGCAGCCCAATTTGCACTGAGAGTTCTTCAAGGATGAACCCCAAAGGTTTAGAAAACAGAATGTGCATGACTACTTAAAGCTAGATTCATTTAGAAACTAAAAATTTTAAAAGAAGTGAACCTTAAAATCTAAGCAATCCCAAGTGCCCAAATTCCTTCCTCTTGTACATTTCTACCATTCCTCCAACCTAAGCGCTAGGAATAAAAGAACTAAGGAAAGTTTCATCACACAAACATTTAACTGTGGGACAGACTGCCTGCCAGGATCATCTCCCCCAGCAGGATGAAGCCAGTCAGGTGATCCTGAGAGACTGGTCACATCGGGGCACCCAGCTGGTACATTTAACCCAGTTATCTGGAGGTGGGCCTCGGCAGCAGGGTTTATCTAGTTGTAAGAGCAGCAAGCACTGGATTGACTGAAATATTCCATTAGTTAACTGAGTGCCACAGAGGTAAAAAGAACATAAACTCCCCTAAACACCTCCCCTAACCACCTCCCCCTCACCCCCATAACTCAGACTCTTCTTTCTAGTTTGCCCCTGTGCCACACTTCGGTAAGACAAATCTATGTGTCATCCTAATTTCTCTTAGGAATGTGCAGCTTTAAAGCTAAGACATTTGTTTGAGATCTTAACTCTGTGGAGATCATTTATAGTTGGAGATGTTTAGGTGAAAATTGTAATCTTTGGATTTTTAAAAATTCCTATTATCTATCTCTGCTAGAATACAAAGCTGCACAATTCATACTATTAAATTAATTTTTTTTTTTCAAGTTAGTGCAGTGTGAGTTCTTAGCTCTTAATATCTACATGTTTATCACTTTTTTTTGGACTATCCAGATGAATTGGCAATATTACACAATGCATATGTACGCATAGTAAAATAACAATTTACTCAGTCTTCAAATATGGTACCATGCCAAATAAGGCTTAACAAGTTAGAGAGATATAAATTTAATTCTCCATTGCAGCAGATTTTTACTCTAGCCAATCTGTTAGGGAAGATATTATGTCCAAATATTTAGGATCATTTCTGTCTGTTTAGCTTAGACTTTTTTTTGCCAGCTGAACACCTGCCAAGAAAAATAGCAAGCCTTGCAAAGTGACTGGCTCCACCCTAGATATTAGTGTAGGTGGAAGGCTCTATGCATCCTCTAAAAGGCACGAGATTCCTCTTCTTCCCCCATTCATCACTGCCAACCTTGAAATGTAATGTTTTATTTTATCAAAGAGAAAATTCGGTGCCTCGCCTGAGAATCTACATCCAGCTACCCAGTTTACATTTTGATTTTTGTCTGGCTCATGCATTCTAATTTAGCAACATGAGCCTGCAGCCTGCACGTTTGTACAGAGAATTTGATTGAGTGCCATAGGTGCAAAGACCAAAGCCTCCTGGTGCAATTGTACATTTAATTGGATATATAGTTCTTATTTTGTCCGTGAAACTTGGCCTAGTCTTTAGTCAATGTTCTGGTTACCTAGAGCCACTCTGACAAGAATTTACCACCAATGGGATAGTTTGAAGAAACAGGAGTTTATCCTCTTACAGTTTGCAGACTTCAAGTCTGAGTTCAAAGTGCCAGGCTCTAGGGGCTGGGTGAAAGCCCCTCCACCTTGGGCTTCAGCTCTGCCTCTTGCTCCTGGCCCACTAAAGCTGGAGGCTTTTCTTCACTCAGCTGCTGGCTGCTGAGGCTGATAAGCCCAAGGTTGACAAGTAAAAGGACACAGTCCTGATGTTACCAAACCACATGGCAGGCCATTAATTCAAGTCCATTGAAAGTCCCAAGGTCGGCAGAGCATGGCAGGCTGCTGAAAAAGGACACGGCTACATGCAGGGATCAATCATGCTATATACTAGAGACCTTTCCCCAAGGTTTCTTCTTACATACAAGAAGCAGACCACGTTCCTAAGGCAGCTACTCAGCTGCTCACAGTAGATTCCACCATGGAGTTGATTACCAGTCTTACCACGGGGAATACTACATCCAGCTGCCCAGCCACTCAACCAGGCCCAGCCAAGTTGACACACAAACTTAACTACCACAGTTACTTCTAATCTCAGATAGTTCTCTAAGAGTTTTACTAAGATTGTTGTGTGTTTCAAACAGAAAATCCAAGGGCTGCCCTCAGCTGCAGGGAGGTTTTTATTGATTGCTTTGTTTTTAATGAAGTCATTTTTATTACACATTTTCAGTAAAACGTCAGCACATCCTCACTACACAAACAATGAATAAGCAAAAAGAACTCTAAGGATACTTATCATCTCACTTACCCAGGGCATACAAAGATGTGAACATCTTCATATGTCAACAAAGATACTGTGCTTTTTTGCAACATCATTTTAATGCATAGAATTCTATGGATGAATCCAATGTTGATAGAAATTTTTAAACATCATCTTTTCTAATGATCTGCTGTGGAGTTAGATCCAACTCATAGCGACCCCTCCTTGGGTTTCTGAGGCAGTATCGCTGCAGAAGCAGATTGCCCAATTTTCCTTCTGATGAGTGGTTGGTGGTTTTGAACCACTGGCCTTCTGGTTAGCAGTCAAATGCCTTAGGCACTATGCCACCAAAACTCCCTCTAATGATTTAGGTGTTATAAATATTTAATCTCACATTTTTTTGGTATATGTAATATCAGACTGACCTGGTTTTAGAAATATCCAGGTAACCAAGGCATACTTAAGGGCCACAAAAATAATTTCTATAGCCTCCAAAAAAGTGCTGTACCTGTTGGTGGTGGAAGTGCATATGAAAAACATGTAGTTTGTTTTTAAAAATGTCAATGTTTCAACTGATGCATATGTATACATACATATATATGTGTGTGTGTGTGTATATATATATATATATATTTATATATCTACTTATATATACACATATACCGCACACATATATTTCAAAGAAACAGTTTTTTTCTTCAGAACAACAATAAAAACTCAAGTATCTGCTTAAGAACTTTTACAATTATTGGCCAGAGCACAAAAATCTCAGACCACATCCACTGGCAACTCTAACTTCTCTTAAAGGTCCTCTTCACTCCAAAAGTCTCCTTCTTGACAAGGCCATCATGCCTGGAATTTTTGCTGTTCCCTGTGGTAGTACAAGGAGCTCTGGTGGCGTAGTGCCTAAGGCATTTGACTACTGAGCAGAAGGCTGGTGGCTCAAACCCACCAGCCACTCCTCGGAAGGAAGGTTAGGAAATCTAGTTCTGTAGTGATACTGCCTCAGAAACTCAAGGAGGGGTCACTATGAGTCAGATCTGACTCGATGGCAGTGCGTTTGGTTTGGTTGGTGGTAGTACAAGGCCTGGGAGAGGGAGGCCCTGGGAGCTAGCTGCAGGGGAGGGGAAAGCAAATCAAAGCAAAGCATTCCCTTTGCCTGAGGTGGAACAACAGATATGAATTATTTATATGCTATAAAGCAGTCTGACTAGAGATCCCAGGAAATAGGATGAACATGTGTTTGGGAGCTCAGTGTGTCTCTTCTCTGTCAAGCCAGTGTCCACTATGCACCTTTTTTTTCCTCCTCAAACCCCTGTCTATTAAATGTGAAAAATGAGCTGGTTTCCTTTGCTTTTTTTAAATCTGCTGAATTAGTTCTCCAGTTTGATTAATCTTAAATACACTAGTGACCCTGCCTCTGTTGGTAGAGGGCCCTGCTAATCTATGGCATGAGGTGGCAACATTAATATGCAAAATAGCACCACCAATATATCAAGTACTTGTGAGAAGTGATGCTGTGGGTGATTGGATATTTGATACTTTTCTGCAATTTTGTCAGCATGAGGAGTATAAGGAATCTGGTTGGTTGGTCTTACTTGTTGTTGTTGTTGTTTGCCGTCGAGTCAGCCCCAACTCATAGCAACCCCTCCTTGGGTTTCTGAGGGTCCTACTTACACTAGACAAAGTGGTGAAAGACCAAGATGAGCTCAGAGCTGCTGAGTCTCGGCTTAAGCACCACATAAAAGAGCTCAGTGCTTCCAGTTGTGCTCTGAAAGAATGCCTTATATCTTCTAGTAACAGAGCTGATACTGCTGAAAACCAAACCCAGAGTCTTATTGTAAGGGTGGCTGAATTACAATGCCAATTAAATTGCCAACCCAGAATGATGTCTGACATTAAAGTGAGGGCATTGATTGGGAAAACATGGGATCCTGAAACCTGGAATGGGGACATATGGACAGATAGGAAGATCTGTTGTAAATTCTGTTTAATCCCGCCCATCTGAATGGATTACTGTAAAACCATTATCCCCTCCCCCTCAGTTTGATGGGATAGCCAAACTGGTCCAGCTGGGTCATTGCCTGAGGCAGAGGCCAGGGAAGACATTCCTGAATGCTCTCGGGAACTGCCTCAATCACCCATTGTTGCTGCTAGACCAACAACTAAAGTTAAGTCCAAGCGAGCCCCAAAAGGTGAAATACAAAGTGTGACTTAGGAGGTGGTATGCTATACCCAAAAAGACCTACTTGATTTTGCTAACATGTACAGTCAGAAACCTGGAGAATATGTATGGGAATGGCTACTGAGGGTGTGGGATAATGGTGCAAGGAATGTAAGATTGGATCAGCCTGAGTTTATTGATTTAGGGACACTAAGTATGGATTCTCCATTCAATGTTTCTCCTCGAGAGGTTAGAAAAGGATCTAATAGTTTATTTGGTTGGGTTACCCTTAAGTCAAGTTGAAGTACCAGATCTGCCTTGGTATAATGTAGAAGAAGGTATCCAGAGGCTTAGGGAAATTGGCCTGTTAGAATGGATTTATCAGATTAGACCCCTAGAGCCAGAAATGGAGAGTCCAGAAGACACACCTTTCACCAGTACTGTAAGGAATAAATTTGTGAAGGGAGCTAC
>NW_006922172.1:1166672-1167838 GCF_000298275.1 Orycteropus afer afer
TACTGTAAGGAATAAATTTGTGAAGGGAGCTACAGCATCCTTGAAGACTGCTGTGATTGCTATTTTATGTAAACCTGATTTGACAGTGGGAACTGCCCTAATTGAACTAAGACACTTAACTACAATGGGGCTGATTGGACCCTGTGGTAGTAGGGGCCAAGTGGCAGCAGTTAATCGACAAAGGCAAGCTGGGCATGGTTACCATAATAGACAGCAGAGTCGGAACACTAATCAGAATAGTCTGATTCATGTGGAATTATGGCATTGGCTACTTGCTCATGGTGTTCCTAGTAGTGAAATACATGGCAAGCCTACTAAATATTTACTTGATCTGTATAGACAGAAGAACTCTAGGTCACGTGAACAGCAACAGATTGAATCGCCAATATATAGAGTCACGACCTCTCAATCAATTCCCAGACTTGGGTCAGTTTACAGACCCACAACCCCTTGAATGAAGGGGAGGCCAGGTCCCTTTGAGGAAGGACCCCACTACATTGCCAAAAATCTATAATGTCAGTCTTTCTCCTAGTCTTCCCCAAAGGGATCTCAGGCCTTTTACAAGAGTGACTGTTCATTGGGGAAAAGGAAATAATCAGACTTTTCGGGGATTACTGGACACTGGCTCTGAATTGACACTAATTTCAGGAGACCCAAAGCGTCATTGTGGCCCACCAGTCAGAGTGGGGGCATATGGAGGTCAAGTTATTGATGGAGTCTTAGCTAAGGTGCAACTCACAGTGGGTCCACTGTGTCCCCAAACCCATCCTGTAGTGATTTCCCCAGTGCCAGAATGATAATTGGAATAGATATATTCCAATAGATACATAGCAATTGGCAGAATTCCTACATTGGGTTCATAACATGTGGAGTAAGGGTTATTATGGTAGGAAAAGCCATGTGGAAGCCATTAGAACTGCCTCTACCTACAAAAATAGAAAATCAAAAGCAGTACTGCATCTCTGGAGGGGTTTCAGAGATTTCTGCCACCATCAAAGACTTGAAGGATGCAGGGGTGGTGATTCCCACCAAATCCCCATTTAATTCACTTATTTGGCCTGTGGAAAAAACAGGTGGATCTTGGAGAATGACAGTAGATTATCATAAACTTAATCAGGTGGTGACTCCAATTGCAGCTGCTGTTCCTGATGTGGTTTCATTGCTTG
>NW_006922172.1:1167938-1168422 GCF_000298275.1 Orycteropus afer afer
AACTTAATCAGGTGGTGACTCCAATTGCAGCTGCTGTTCCTGATGTGGTTTCATTGCTTGAGCAAATTAGCACATCTCCTGGTATTTGGTATGCAGCTATTGATCTAGCCAATGCCTTTTTCTCAATACCAATTTCAAAGACCATCAGAAGCAGTTTGCCTTCAGCTGGCAAGGCCAATAGTATATTTTCACAATGCTTCCTCAGGGGTATATCAACTCCCCAGCACTATGTCATAATTTAGTCTGTAGAGATCTTGATCACCTTTCCCTTTCATAAGACATCACACTGGTCCATTATATTTATGACATTATGATGATTGGACCTAGTAAGGAAGAAGTGTCTATGACTCTAGACTTATTGGTGAGACATATGCATGCTAGAGGTTGGGAAATTAACCCAATAAAAATTCAGGCATCTTTCACCTCAGTGAAATTTCTAGGGGTCCAATGGTGTGGAGCATGTTGAGATATTCCTACTAAAGTG
>NW_006922172.1:1169172-1171309 GCF_000298275.1 Orycteropus afer afer
TGAAAAACAGCTTTTGGCTTGTTACTGGGCTTTAGTAGAGACTGAACACCTAACCATGGGCCACCCTGAGGCCTGAGCTGCCCATCATGAACTGGTGTTGTCTGACCCACAGAGTCATAAAGTTGGATGTGCACAGCAGCACTCCTTCATTAAATGGAAGTGGTATATCAGAGACCGGGCTCGAGCAGGACCTGAAGCCACAGGTAAGTTGCATGAGGAAGTGGCCCAAATGCCTATGGTCTCCATTCCAGTCACATTATCATCCCTGTTCCACTCTGCAACTGTGGCCTCATGGGGAGTTCCTTACGATCAGTTGACTGAGGAAGAGAAAACTCATGCTTGGTTCTGTGCGGTATGCAGGCACCACTTGAAAGTGGACAGCAGTGGCATGGAAGCCCCTTTCTGGGACTTCCTTAAAGGACAGTGGTGAAGGGAAATCCTCCCAATAGGCAGAACTTCGAGCTGTGCATATGGCTGTTCACTTTGCATGGAATAAGAAATGGCCAGATGTACTATTATATACAGATTCATGGGCTGTGGCTAATGGCTTAGCTGGATGGTCTGGGACTTGGAAGGAGCATGATTGGAAGATTGGTGATAAGGATGTATGGGGAAGAGGTATGAGGGTAGATCTCTCTGAATGGGCCAAAGGAGTAAAGGTATTTGTGTCTCATGTGAATGCCCACCAAAAGGTGAACTCAGCAGAGGAGGACTTTAACAATCAGGTGGATAGGATGACATGTTCAGTGGAAACCAGCCGTCCTTCTTCTCCAGCTACTCCTGTCATTGCTCAATGGGCTCATGAACAAAGTGGCCATGGTAGCAGGGATGGAGGTTATTCTTGGGCTCAGCAACATGGACTCCCCCTTACCAAGGCTGATTTGGCTACTGCCACTGCTGAGTGCCCAATCTGCCAACAGCAGAGACCAACAATGAGTCTGTGACATGGAACCATTCCTCAGGGTGATCAGCCAGCAATGTGGTGGCAGGTTGATTACATTGGACCACTTCCATCTTGGAGAGGACAGCGTTTTGTTCTTACTAGAATAGATACTTATTCTGGATATGGCTTCACTTTCCCTGCATGCAATGCTTCTGCTAAAACTACCATCCATGGACTTACAGAATGCCTTACCCACTGTCATGATATCCCAAACAGCATTGCTTTGGATCAAGGGACTCATTTCACAGCAAATGAAGTGCAGCAATGGGCTTATGCTCATGGAATTCACTGGTCTTACCATGTTCTCCATCATCCAGAAGCAGCTGTCTTGATAGAAGGATGGAATGGCCTCTTAAAAACACAAATACGGCACCAGCTAGGTGGCAATACCTTGAAAGGTTGGGGCAATGTTCTCCAGGAGGCTGTATATGCTCTAAACCAGCATCCAATATATGGTTCTGTTTCTCCAATAGCCAGGATTCACAGGTCCAGGAACCAAGGGGGGGAAACAGGAGTGGTACCACTCACTATTACCCCTAGTGACCCACTCAAAAAATTTTTGCTTCTTGTCCCTGCTACCCTATGCTCTGCAGGTCTGGAGATCTTAGTCCCAAAGGGAGTAACACTTCCATCTGAAGACACAATACTGATTGCATTGAACTAGAAATTAAGAATGCCACCTGGCCATTTTAGCTTCATCATGCCTCTGGATCAACAGACAAAGAAGGGCATTACTGTACTATCTAGTGTGATAGATCCTGATTACCAAGGGGAAATTGGATTGGCTTTACATAATGGAGGTAAAGAAGAATATGTCTGGAATATAGGAGATTCTTTAGGATGTCTCTTAGTACTACCATGCCCTGTGATTAAAGTCAATGGAAAATTACAGCAACCCAATTCTGATATGCCTGCTAATGGCCCAGACCTTTCAGGAATGAAGGTTTGGGTCACCCCAGCAGGCAAAGAACCATGACCAACTGAGGTGCTTGCTGAGGGCAAGGGAAATACAGAATGGGTGGTGGAAGAGGTAGTTCTGAATATCAGCTATGACGACGTGACCAGCTGCAGAAACGAGGACTGTGATTGTTATATTTCTTCATTGTATATGTGCATCAAATATTTTTGTTTCCTTCTGTTATAAGCTATGAAATGTAAATAAGGTTAATGCATTTTGGTTGTATGTGTGTTAAT
>NW_006922172.1:1171409-1175704 GCF_000298275.1 Orycteropus afer afer
ATGCATTTTGGTTGTATGTGTGTTAGCGTATCATGTTAGGTGCAAATATGACTTTACAATTGTCCTTATTTAGAGATTTATATGGTTAAGAAGATGTGTACAACTGCCAAGTTGACAAGGGGTGGACTGTGATATTTGGAGCTGTGTGTCAATTTGGCTGGACCACAATTCTGTGTGGTTTAAGCTGTTGTCATATGGTTATTCCCATGATGGGATCAGATGATTATGTTTTGAGCAGGCAATGTGTTGAAAGGGAGTTTCCCTAGGTGTGTGGCCTGCTTCCAGTATATCGATGGACATCCTGGGCAAAGAGACATTCTTCTGTGGATCGGGATTCTGTTGTGCTGCCTACAACTGTCTGTGAGTGAACAATCCGCCATTCAGCTGGAGATCTTGGATTCGTCATTCATTGGAGTCAACAGCCGATGTACTGCCAGCCAGCCTTGAGCTCCTCAGCCCCTGTGGCTGCAAGAGTCAGTAAAAGCCTCTAGCTTGACATGGAAAAGCCTCCAGCTTGACATTTGTTCCAGGAACTTTGGACTTGCCAGCTTCTTTAAGTTTGTGAGACATTTTCCAAGATAAATTCCACTATATACACATATATATAAGCTTTACTGGTTTTGTTTCTCTAGAGAACCCAGTCTAACACAACAGGCTAGTTAGGCCAGCTGTAAGAATGGAAACTATACTTTTAAATAGTCTTGGTATTTAATCTCTTCATGTTCTGAATAAGTTTTTCTTTATCCTGTGTCAGTCCTATTTTGTCATACACAGAATAAGAAACTACCACTCCACATGAGTAGGTCTCAGAATTAGTTTATCATTCAACTGACAATTTTATTAGTAGTGCATTCTCAAAAGCATTATTGACTCTGGAAGAGCTAAGAATAGTATCTCTTCCTTCATTCAACCCTAGAGAGTCCTTGTTTTCTGATTAAAGTCTCCTTATTGTAGACATTTGATGATTCCCTGTGTGACTATCTTCCCTAAAGCCTCAATATTTTTTTTAAATGCTATTATTATAAGGTTGATGTTTCTTAAAAGCATTCTAGGGTTCAGTCAAGCATGCTGACATGCATTTGGAAATTGCCTTTTTATTAGCAGTGGTGGTGGAAAACCTGACCAGGTGACCAGAAGCTGTTGCTATATCACTTGAGGAGGTGTGCTAGGGCTGAGAGGCCAGGAGAATCATTCCTAACGCCTAATCACGCCTGACCATGTGCTGGACCAACCCTTCTGGGTCTAGTATGGTACTTGCTCTCCAGCATTATTTCTTGAATGAATAACCTTTTGGAAACTTTCCTATGAATCTCCTGTTTGAAAGCTTTCTAATTAAATATTTAAATACTAACTTGGGCAAAACATCATTTCCATAGTTAATCTGTTTGTTAAAAACTCAGTTGTCTTTGTCAAAAACAGGTCAAACAAAACAATATCCATTATATATTTCTCTGTTGAATGGTATGTAAAAGGACCTTTTGTTTTTATGAATGGAAGTAAAAATAGATTCATCAAGGATCTGAACAGAATTTAGCTTCTAGCTACAGAGCATGTGTTTGACTTGGACTTAATTTTTGCATTGTAATTGGGCTACAATAACTATGAGGCTTTATCACTGTGACTTGAATAAAGTCATGATGTTTGCTTTCCGAAAAGTCTCCTTCACTTATAAGAACAGTTATTTTATTTGGGTGGGGGAGTACAGATGAAATAAATCAAGGATTTAGGTAAGGTAGTAGCTTCATTTGATTTTTATTTAAGATCATCCTAGCTGATATATGAAAGATTAAAGGGGCGGGGGATGAGGTGTGATGGAAAATGTCATGAGAGACCAGTGAAGTCATGGTGAATGCAGGCAAAAGAAGATGGTACCAAGACCCGGGTGGGGTGGTAGGAACTGAGGAACATCAACAGGATATGGAATGGTGAGGAGGGAAAGTTAAGCTTGCACTCCCAAGTTCTTCCTTGAGTAAATGGACATTCTTTACTGAGATAGTTATTTTGGGGGCAAGGAGCAGTTATTGGAGAGGACATAATATCTGCCATGGTAGATATGTTGTTGTTGTTGTTATGTGCCTTCAAGTCAGATCCAACTCATAGCGACCCCTCCTTGAGTTTCCAAGGCAGTATCATTACGGAAGTAGATTGCCCCATCTTCCTTCCGAGGAGTGGCTGGTGGGTTTGAACCTCCAGCCTTCTGGTTAGCCTTAGGCACTATGCTACCAGAGCTCCTATGGTAGATATACTACGTATGAAACACCCATGGTACCTCCATGTTCAGTGGAAAGTTGTATATATGTATATGAATCATAAGAGGCAGTCAGGGCAAAGTGGCACAGTGGTTAAAGTGCTCAGATGCTAACCAAAAGGCCGGTGGTTCAAACCCACCAACTGCTCTGCAGGAGAAAAGACCAGGTGATCTGCTCCTGTAAAGATTACAGCCTAGGAGCTTCTGGCAAGAAGGCAGAATAGGCAAACAAGCTACCTAGACCCTCTACGACAACAATGACAAAAAAAATGAGAAACAAAACAAAATGAAACAGATACAGGTGATAATCTTTTATCTCTGAGCTTCACAAGAAAGGATAAAGGAGTGGATCAAATACTAACTAGAAGAAGAATCTGAATGAAAACAGTGAACAAAGAGACAGAGCTGTGAACTATAAACTGCCTTGACAGTTCAACTATGGTCATTTTGAATTTTTACAGGAAGCATTCCAATTGGGGCAGCAACTTGATACTTGATAATCAGCTCCACTTACAGAGGACTGCACAGGTATCCACACTGGTAGCTGGCTACCAGAAAGGGGGTGACATTTCCCCATTCCTTTTACTCCCCAACCCCCCCTGGTGCGGCCATCTCCCAACTCCACTCACCTTGTGGATTGGCAGGAATTCCATCCCAGACTGGATGTTGTGCCTGTAGCCCCTTTTATGCTGGCTAGAATTCCTTCTGACATCTATTGGCAGAAACTCCTTCTGGTACCAGGTGCCCTGTCCCCACCCCCCATCTGCTCAGCCAGCAGGAATATTATTACCTAGGTGCCTTTCCCTCCTAGTTATTTCCTTTCTTGCCCCCACCCCGATTTTCTTTTATTTCCCTTCCCTGATATTTTAAATTTCTTTTTCCCTCCCTCCTTTTATATTCTTTTTGTATTTTTCTTGTTTTATCTTTACTATTCTAGTGTTTTCACTCTATTATTATTCTATTCTGTTTATTCTATTATTATTTTATCTCTACTATTCTAAAATATAGGAGCTCTGTTGGCATAGTGCCTAAGGCATTTGACTGCTAACCAGAAGGCTGGAGGTTCAAACCCAACAGCCACTCCTCAGAAGGAAGATTGGGTAATCTACTTCTGTAGAGATATCTCGTCAAAAACCCAAGGAGGGGTTGCTATGAGTTGGATTTGCCTCAACAGCAGTAAGTATTCTAGAATACTAGCTATTCTCCTCTTGCTCATTTATCTACCTCCCCAGGTTCATTTATTTATTTATTTATTGTTGTTATTTTCCTTTTTGTCCTTCGTTTTTTTGCTTATTCTTTTCATTTATTTTTTCTCTTTTTGTGCTTGCTGTTTGTTTTTCCTCTTGTTTTTTAATCTTTATTTTCTTTTAGTTATTATTTTCTTTTTTGTTGTGCTATTTTTTATCTTTTACTCTCCCTTTTGGTGTTGTTACTGTTGTTTTTGTTTTATTGTCCTATCTGGCAAGAGTCCACAACCATACCCACACTATGCAACCACAACCACACCTCCTGCAGCCCCACCCACTGGGTGAGGGCTGCCACCTATTTCTGCACCAACTGATCAATGATAGATAGTAGTCAACACCAGCCCAACCTGCCCTCAACTGCTCTACATGAACAGCAAACAGACAAGTATGCACATATTCACATCCTCTATCACACTTACCAGGAGACAGGTGGTGAAAGCATAAGTGCGGCAAAATTAGTGCACACAGTAGCACACTAGCCCTGCTTGCTAGGATACATTAAAACAAAATAAATCAAAAACAAAACAAAACAAAAGTCTGGGTGAAATACACCAACAATAAAAACAAATGCAACAACATCACAATGTTTATTTCTGATAAAATAGAGACAAAATACAGTGTCAGAAACCTCTTTGAGGATGAAAAGGCATTGGAACTACCTGACAAGGAATTCAAAAGTATTATAATTAGATATATTCAATGAATCAAGAGAAAGATCAAGGAAAACACTGACAAAATCAAGGAAAACAAAGACAAAATTCTAGAAGAACTCAGGAAAACAATACAAAAAAAAAAAAAAA
>NW_006922172.1:1175875-1182080 GCF_000298275.1 Orycteropus afer afer
AAGAAGAAGAAAGCCTAAAATTTATGTGGGAGACACCATCTAATGGAACAGCTTACATGTGATCAGAATTCCAGGTAGAGAGAGATAAAAAATAAAAACACAGAGAAAATTATTGAATATTTTTTGGAAGAAGAGTTTCTTAATATCATGAAAGACAAGAAAATATGTATTTAAGAAGTTCAATGAACCCTGAACAGCATAGATCCCAAAAGGAAATCACTACAACATAATCACTTTCCAAAACCAAAGAAAAAGAAAGAATCCTGAAAGCAGCTCAGGAAAAATGAAAGGTTACTTACTAAGGGCAACCAATAAAATTAAGCTCTGATTTCTTGGCAGAAACCATGCATGTGAGAAGGCAATGGGATGACATATATAAAACCTTGAAAGAAAATAATTGCCAATCAAGAATTATATATCCAGCAGAAATTGTTCCTCAAATATAATGGTGAAATTAGGACATTCCAAGTTGAACAGAAATGAAGAGAATTTGTAAAAACCAGACCAACCTTATAAGAGATAATAGAGAGTCCTTCAGACAGAGAATCAAAACTGGCAAAAAACAACACAATGACAACATTACCAAGAAACCAACTCAGATATAAATGTATCCAAAGTAAAAAATAAATCCATAAGAATGAAAATAGTGAACCAAAGACATCAATTTGTAAACATGGACAACAACAAAGCAAAAAGATGGACTATATAGTGTAGTTACAGAACTCCCAAATGGAGAGTAAGTCAAGATGATTATAGCACAGACTGTCTTAAACTTGGGAAGAAAATAAGAAATTTCAGAGTAACCGCAAAAAAATTAATAAACTTTCTCATCAAAATAAAAGAGGAAAGTCATGAATATTTAGCAAATACTAAAATAATAGCAACCGAAGAAATAATAAAAAAAAATCACAAAAAAAGATGAGCTCAGCACAGAAAATTATATGGAACAAAGAAATCAGCAACATCACAAAAATACACATAATAAAATGACTGCAATGAATTCATACTTGGCTATAGTCACACTGAATGGAAATGGATGAAATACAACAATCAAAAGAGTTGTAGAATGGATGAGAAAATATGCCCCAACTATATGCTGTCCACAAGAGACACACCTTAGACACAAATACAAAAAAAGACTAAAAATCAAAGATTGGAAACAAATAGCAATAAAAAAAACAGGGGAAGTGGCAATATTAATTCTGATAAAATAGACTTTAAGACATAAACCACCATAAGCAACAGGGAAAGACATTATATAATGATTAAAAGATCAATCAAACAACAGCACGTAACCATAATAAATATCTATGCAACCAATGAAAGGGCCCCAAAATACATAAGTCAAACTTTAACAAAATTGAAATGAGAAATAGACAACTCCACAATAATGGTAGGAGACTTAATACCATTTTCAATGAACTATAGAACAGCTAGAAAGAAATTCAACAAGACATAGAAGAACTAAAAATAATATAATCAACCAACTTGACATTTTAAACATATAGAGAATGTTCTACTTAACAACAGTACAATAGCATTGTTTTCCAGCACACATGGAACATTCTCCAGAATAGACAATATGTTAAGCTACAAAGCAAGCCTCAATAAATTTTAAAACATTGAGAAAATGTAAAGCATCTTCTCAGACCACAAAGTTATGAAATTAGAAAGCAACAATAGAAGATCAAGTAAAAAAAGAAAACAAACACATGGAAAATGAATACCACCCTTCTTAAAAATTATTGAGTAACAGAAGAAATAGAAAATGACATTAAAATTTCCTTGAATCAAACAGAATGAAAACACAGCATACCAAAATCTTTGGGACACAGCACAAGCAGTGCTCTGAGGGCAATTTATAGCAATAAATGCAAATATCAAAAAAGAGGAAAGAGCCAAAATTTACATCTCCAAAACTACAAAAAAGTAGTAAAATAAGTGTAGAGTCACCAGAAGAAAAGAAATAATAAAGATATGAGCAGAAATAAATGAAACAGAAAAACAATACAATCAATAATACTAGAAGCAGTTCTTTGAAAAACATTAGTAATATCCACAAACCACTGCCAATTTTAACAAATGAAAAGAAGAAGTAAATAACATGAATGAGAAATGAAATGGGCTATGTCACAACAGAACCAACTGAGATAAAAGGATAACAACAGGATGCTATTAAGAACTCTTTCAAACAAATTTGAAAACCTCCAAGAAATGGACATATTTCTAGAAACACACTATCTACTTAGACTAACACAGACTGAGGTAGAAAATTTGAACAGAACCATAACAGCAAAAACAAAAACAAAAAACCCAAAAAGCTAAACAAAAAGAAAAAAGAAAAAAAAAAAGAAAGGAAAGAAATTGAACAGGTCATAATATAAAATTCCAAATAACAACAAAAATTTTGCCCTGATGGTTTCTCTGGAAAATTCTATCACACATTCAGAGAAAATATGACACAAATTCTACTCAAACTATGACAGAATAAAGAAAAGGAGGAATATTCCTACATTTATTTTATGAAGTGAACATAACCCTGATACCAAAGCTAAGCAAAGACACCACTAAAAGAGAAAATTATAGACCAATATATCTTATCGATATAGATGTAGAAATTCTCAACAAAATCCTAGCCAATAGACTGCAATAACATGAAAAATTAATACATCATGACCAAGTGGGATTCATACCAGCTATGCAGGTTCAACATTAGACAAACAATCAATGAATTCACCACATAATTTAAAAAGTATTTGACAAAATCCTACACCCATTTGCGATAAAAATGCTGAAAAAAATAAGAATAAAAGGGAAATCCTGCAACATAATTAAGGGCATATATACAAAATTATTGACCAAGATTATTCTCAATGGGGAGACACTGAAAGCATTCTCTGATGAATGGATACTAGACAAGGATGCCCTTTATCACCATGTCTAGTCAATATTGTATTGGAAGTACTTGCCAAGCAATGAGGCCAGAAAGGGAAATAAACAGCATCCAAATTGGCAAGGAAGAAGTAAAACTATTTCTATTTGCAGATGATATGATCGTGTTGATGTTGTTGTTAGGTGCCGTTGAGTTGGCTCCAATTCATAGCAACCCTATTCACAACAGAATGAAAGAATGCCTGGTCCTGTACCACCCTCACAATACTTGCTATACCTGAGCTCATTGTTGCAGCCACTGTGTTCATCCATCTCATCAAGGGCCTTCCCCTCTTTCTTTGACCCTCCACTTTACCAAGCATGATATTCTTCTCCACGAATGGTCCCTTCTGACAACATGACTGCAAAAAGACATGGAGGCCACATCTTCTGACCTCCTCTAATCACAAAAGAGGAAGACAGAATCACTATTAGTAACCCAAGGCCTATTCCTGCAAGGCCAGACATGCTGCCTCCCTCTAGCCCTCTCACCATCCATTCCTCCCAAAGCACCCACCACCTCTCTCCTGGGTTCGATAATTCACTTCAGTGGCCACACAGAATTCACAGGTTATGGGATTTATTAGGGAAGCACCAGGCTACAATTCAAGTTCAGGAAAAACAGTCTCTCTTCCAGCCCACCATACCTCAGCCAACAGTCTCTCACAGTCTCTTTCCCAGTGTGCGTGTCCCTCGGTGTCTCACTCAGCAATGTGTGTCTCTTGCGTCTCTTTCCCAGCAGCACGTGTCTCTTTCAGGAGCGCATATCTCTTTCAGCAGCACATCTTCCTCAACCAGCAATCAGAGAGAGTTCTGTCTCTAGGAGGCCTCCTTTTGATCCTGGCAGAGTGGCCAAACTAGCCAATCATAGCATCAGAACTCTAAGCACCTGAGAGAGAGAGAGTGGGAACCTCCCAGAACATTGTTTTGTGCCACTCCCAACAGAAATACTCCAGGTGGACAACTTTAGCAATCGGGAGCTCCTCAGTTGCTCATAGCAAATTCCACCTTGGAGTTTACAAAGACTTATGGGTAGAAAAGCCACACTAAGTAATTTACTACACTGCAATGACCAAAGGAGGCCATTCTCGCTTCCATGGAGCATTCCAGCTGTACTTCTTCCAGGACAAATATGTTAGTTCTTTTGGCAGTCCATGTTACTTTCAGTATTCTTCACCAGCACCACAACTCAAAAGCATCACCTCTTCATTCTTCTTTATTCATTCTCCAGCTCTCATATGCATGTGAGGCGATTGAAAATACCATGGCTTGTGTTAGGCACACCTAAGTCTTCAAAGAACTTTAAAGAGGTGTTTTGCAGCAGATTTGCCCAGTGTAATACATCATCTGATGTCTTGACTACTGCTTCCATCGGTGTTAACTGTGAAACCAAGTGATATGAAATCTTTGACAACTTCAATCTTTTCTCCATTTATCGTGATGCTGGTTATTTGTCCAGTTGTGAGGATTTTTGTTTTCTTCATATTGAGATGTAATTCATACTGCAGACTGTAGTCTTTAATCTTCACCAGTAAGTGCTTCAAGTCAACTTCACTCTCAGCAAGCAAAGTTGTGTCATCTGCATATCACAGGTTGTTTTGAGTCTTCCTCCAATCCTGATGCCACACTCTTCTCCATATAGTCCAAATTCTTGGATTATCTGTTCAGCAGATGATTGAATAAGTATGGTGAAAGGATACAACTCTGATGCACTTCCTTCCTCATTTTAACCATGCAGTATCCCCTTGTTCTTTTTGAACTACAGTCTCCTGATCTATGTACAGTTCCTCATGAGTACAATCAAGTGTTCTGAAATTCCCATTTTTCTCAATATTACCTATAATTTGTTATGATCCATACAACTGAATGCTTTTGCATAGTCAATAAAACACAAGTAAACATCTTTCTGGTATTCTTTGCTTTCAGCCAAGGTCCATCTGACATCAGCAATGATATTTCTTATTTCATGTCCTCTTCTGAATCCAGCTTGCATTTTTTGAAGTTCTCTGTCAATATACTGCTGCAACTGTTTTTTAATTATCTTCAGCAAGATTTTACTTGCATGTAATATTAATGACATTGTTTGTTAATTTCCACATTCTGTGGAATCACCTTTCTTTGGAATGGGTACAAATACGGATCTCTTCCAATCAGTTGGCCAGGTAGCTGTCTTCCAAATTTCTTGGCATAGATGAGGAAGTGCCTCCAGCACGGCATTTGTTGAAACACCTCAGTGGGTATTCTGTCAATTCCCGGAAACTTGTTCTTTTCCAATTCCTTCAGTGCAGCTTTAACTTCTTCCTTCAGTACCATTGGTTCTTGATCATATGCCACCTCCTGAAATAGATGAATATTGACCAATTTTTTTGGTAGAGTGACTCGGTATATTCCTTCCATCTTCTTTTGATGCTTCCTGCATCATTCAAAATTTTGTACATAGAATCTTTCTTTCTTTCTTTTCTTTTTTTTTTGAGATCCGGAGTAATTTTTTAATATAGACTTACAAAATTTTAGAATAGCTCTAGGTTTACAGAAAAAAATGGTGAAGATAGTACAGAGAGTTCCCATATACTCCACTAATTTCACTACAGTTAACATCTTTATTATTACTATTATTATAAAAGCTTGTTTTACATTCAACACAACGCATACATTTAGTTTCGTTCCCCATTCGCCATGTCCAACCTAACCCAGTCTCCTCCCCTGCTTACCCTGTAACCCTCTTCCTGTGCCCCTCTTATTTATGCATTCCTGTTTTTCCTGAATTTCCTCAGTTTAAATGTTGATTCTCTGGTGTCCCATGGTCTATGGTTCTAAGGGATGTATTACCATAGAGTATTGTGGGTGCATCATCCTGGGTTAAAGGGATCTGCGTGTACATCTTGTTAACTATTGGGCTGAGAGCCTGCCCCTGGGGGTGAGTTTTATTCCAGGTGCAGAATGTATTCCAGGGCCATAGAATTGGGAGTCTCACCAAATTTCGTCTGACCAGTAATTCTGGTCATTATTGAGTTTTTGGATTTTTCTTCCATGTTTTCCCTCCCACTCTATCCAGGATATCCAGATATGATCCTTTCCTGAGTGGTTGGCATTGGCAGCCAGGCACCATCTAGTTCTTCTGGTCTTGAGGGCTATCGTGTCCTAGGGCTGATTGCTTCTAAATGCCCCCCCTTTTTTTTGTTCTTCTTCACTTCCAATGCTAGGAGACCATTAGCTGCATTTTATTTTATTTTTATTAGGATTTGGGTGAAGATTTACAGAGTAAATTCACTTT
>NW_006922172.1:1183224-1183680 GCF_000298275.1 Orycteropus afer afer
AGACCCCAGTCGTTACTCATCAATGTAGGATGTGGAGCAACACTTTTATGTATTTTGTTGTTCCAATTGAGTCAGGTGTCCCCCAGTACTATGGTCCTGAAGCAGTAGATCTATTTGATCTCTCTCCCATAGTGTCTGGATATCTGTGAGGGATTACTCTGTGTCTGTCTTCTATTGATTCTGTAAGGACTCCAGGTATTTTGTATCACTGGCATCTGTGCAAGATTAGCCTCAGCTGAATCTATCCTTGGTCTAGAGTATACTTCTGTTCACTGACCCCCCAACTGATCATCTCATGTGTTTATGTGTATAGCCTAATGTTTGGTGTTAATGGCAATGCGGTATCGTGGACATATTTGTTGGTATTAGCATCTGTCGTCTATCTCTTATGTGCACAATTCGGTGTCCTCCCATTTCCTAATGTTATCATGGTGGTCACATATCCTTCCTGTATAT
>NW_006922172.1:1211573-1218294 GCF_000298275.1 Orycteropus afer afer
TTCCGAGGCATCGTGACGTTGTTGTATTTAGATCTCTGTTAACTGTTTATGAAGAGCAGCCATGGGTGGTTCAGGCTCTTCTTGGTGGTTTTTTATGGTTGGCCCATTGCTGGAGAAGGAGGAAGTGGCTCTCGCTCAGTAAGTGCAGTCACAGGAGGTGTGGGTGTAGTTGTATCTTATGCGGATTTTTGTCTTCCACTCAGTTAGACACAAACTACAATTGAACGACCATCGAAAAACTTTTCAGTCTTGCAGGCCCCGAGTGTCCTTGGGGTTGCACCAGTCGGGAATCTCCAAGCCTCACGTACTGTCAGGGTCACTCCATTCGCTGTCAGACCGCAGCTCCATATGTGTCCTTTTTTTGGTATTTTCATGCAAATTCTTCTGCTAATTGGGGTGTAGTCCAATTCTCTATCCTTCCCTTCAAGGCTCAGGGGTCCAAGATTATCTTCTGTGTCTGTGTTAATTGGTTTCCCTTTTCTTTGTTGAAGAGGGTCTGTGCAATCCTTCTGCCTAGTCCGCCATCTTGCCGGAACTCTCTCTGATGCTTTTTGCCATTTTGAAAATATATTTGAACTTCAGTAGTGAACACTAGAGCAAGTGTATGGAGCAAGCTGAACTCTTTGGTACATAATGGTAAGGATGTAGCAATTAGAAGGTCATTGGTGACCTCCACTAGACACATTCATTGGAGTCAGACTGCAGACAGTTGCAGAATCAAATTGGAAATTAAGAGAGACAGCAAGACAGGTAATTTTTTCAAGAGGCTTGACTGGGAAGGAAAGGAGAAAGATAAGATGGTAAGTAGCTATGCTGTTGTTGTTAGCTACCATGAAGTCAGCCCCCAATTCATGACAACTCCATGAACAACAGGAACTGACCTCTGTGATCCACAGGGTTTTCATGGCTGATTTAAATTTTTTTTTTTTAAAACCAGGTCTTTCTCCCAAGTATAGTCTGGAAGCTCTATTGAAACCTGTTTAGCATCATAGCAACACAAAGCTTCCATTGACAGACAGGTAGTGTCTGCTCTTGAGGTGCATTGGACAGGAATAAAACCTGGGTCTCCTACACAGAACATGAGAATTCTATTACTGAACCACCCTGCCACCTAGGAAGCTGTTAAAAAACAAACAAACAAAAACCTGGTGCTGTCAAGTCGTTTCTGACTCATCGTGACACTATAGGACAGAGTAAAACTATTCCATAGGATTTTCAAGGCTGTAATCTTACAGAAGCAGAGCACCTCATCTTTCTCCTAAGGAACAGCTGGTGAGTTTGAACTGCCAACCTATTAGTTAGCAGCTGAATGCTTTAGCCACTGTGCCACCAGAGCTCATTTTATTGTTGTTGTTGTTGTTATGTGCCGTCGAGTCGACCCCCGACTCATAGCGACCCCTCCTTGGGTTTCCGAGGCAGTATCACTACGGAAGTAGGATTGCCCAACCGCTCATTTTAGGGAACTATCATTCACTCTAATTCACTCACTGCCCCAGAGTGGATTGTGACTTACAGAGACTCCCACTGGGTTTCCAAGACTGTAAATCTTTACAGAAGCAGATTGCCACATTTTTCTTCTATGGAGTGCACTAGTGAGTTTGAACCACTGTCCTTTTGGTTAGCAGTCAAAGGCCTTAACCACTACACCACCAGAGCTCCTTTTTATGTAGCTATAACCATAAAATTGAGGAACTTTTTGGCCATTTTCTTTTTAAGATGGGAGAAATTTTAGTGGAAGTTATGTATTACCATAATTTAAATGTTTAATTTATACTTCATTCTGTCTTTTTTGTTTAGTTGGTTCTTTTAAGTTATTGTATTGAGTCCATCTAAGCATGTGATCTTCTGTAACTTGCACAAATGAAACAGCTACACCTCTGCTACTTTGGTCTTGTCAATGATTTATGTTGTCACAGGAGATGGAGGGGCCATGAAGCCAGGAGGGTAAGGAGGTTGGATGGGTGGTGGTATTTGGAGCAAGGTCCCTAACTTCACAAAAACCCTCTATGACAAGTAGGGTCTTCAGGCCCGAGTCAAGCAAAGAAGAAGGGAGAAATGAAAAGCAGAGCTCCAGAGCACTTCATCATCTGAGCTGCCACTAAAGTAATGGTAGAAACACTGTCTGTTGGGCACACAAGAGCACAGTTCCCTCTCACTTTTCACAAACACCTTCTTCTTCATCTTTCTCTTTCCTCCTTCCCCCAAACTGCAAACTTTTCTCTTTAAGCTGAAGTTTTTGCCCCTCTTTCCTCTGCAGGGACAGCTTTCATCTTTTTTTTTTTTTTTTTTTAGATTGAAGTGAAAGTCACAACATGAAATTTACCATTTTAAAGTATAGAAACCTCAGTGTTCAGAACAAATTTTAAAACCTATTCAGATACTCAACAAATGATTAATGACTGACAAACAGAACACATGAATCAATGATTGATCTATGCAAAAACACAATTAGAGGTAGTGGTTGAGATCGGTCTTTAATTTGTAGCATCCATTGCTATAGTCTAAAATAATATATATTTATAAGAAAAAATAAAATCATATGAGAGCTAAAACTAAGGTAGCTAGAAGAATACAGTGCAATGATATATAACAGAACATCACAAAGATTCAAAAGATGTCTTCATCAGTTGAAGAAATGTCCTCCATCAAGTTTCTGAGGGCATGTCTCAAAGGAAAATGGTCATTGAGTTGCCATGTAAAGCATAAGAGTATGGCAAAGCTCAAGAAGTCATGAGAAGCCAAAAGAGTTGATAAACTTAGTCATTTAATTGCACCTGCAGTCTGCCTTAATCTCTTCAACTGTGAAATTGATTTCTAGGAGGTATACAACAAGCTAAAGGGAGACAGTGGCACTTCTGTAGTAGAATTCTTGCCTTTCACTCAGGAGATCTAGGTTTGATTCCCAGTCAATGAACCTCAAGTGTAACCCTCTCTCATCTGTCATCAGATGTTTGGGTGTTGCTATAATGCTGAGCAGGTTTCAGTGGAGCTTCCAGATTAAGAAAGACTAGGATGAAAGGCCTTGAGATCTACTTTTGAACATCAGTCAATGAAAACTCCATCACAGAAGTTTGTTTCTATTGTGCATGGGTCACCATATGTCAGGAACCAAATAAATGGTAGTGACAACATCCCCAGCTAAACATGGCCACAGAACCGAAGCAGCTGAGAAGCTGTCTCCATTACCCCTCTACAACCAATAGAGGAGTGAGCCCAGGCTCTTCTCTTTGCAGCACTTCCATTTCAGGTGGTGAGCATCACGAGGTTTGGGTGTCCATTTAACCCAGAAGCTCCAAACAGGCCTAGCATGATGCCCAGTATCACAGCCCAATGAAAAACCAAACCATTGCCACTGAGTTGATTCTGACTCATAGTGACCAGATAAGACAGACCAGTAGAATTGGCCCATAGGGTTTCCAAGGCTATAATCTTTATGGAAGCAGACTGCCACATCTTTCTCACATAGCAGCAGGTAGATTCAAACAGCTGAACATTCGGCTAGCTGCCAAGTACTTTAACCACTGCACCACCCCAGGGCTCCTTATCATGGCCTAAGTCCTCTTTAAACACACTTGGATGCAAGACTGCCCTCTCCCATAATGTGAAGTGTAGTAGTTCAGTTTGTGTGTCAGTTTGGCTGGGCCTGGATGAGTGGCTGGGCAGCTGGCTATAGTATTCCCCATGATGAGACTGGTAATCAACTCCATGGTGGAATCTACTGGGAGCAGCTGAGTAGCTGCCTTTGGGTATGTGGTCTGCTTCCCGTATATAAGAAACAGCTTTGGGAATAGTCTCTAGCATATGGCATGCTTGGGCCCTGCATGTAGCTGTGTTGCTGCTCAGCAGCCTGCCATGCTTTGCCAACCTTGGGACTTACAATGAACTTGAATTAATGGCCTGCTGTGTGGTTTTGTAATATCGGGACTGTGCCTTTTTACTTGTCAACCTTGGGCTTCGCAGGTTCAGCAGCCAGTAGCTGTCTGAGTGAAAAAACGCCTCTAGCTCCAGTGGGCTGGAAGCAGGAGACAGAACTGGACCCCAAGGTGGAGGGGCTTTCACCCGGCCCCTAGAGCCTGGCACTATGAACTTGGACTTAAAGCCTCCAAACTGTAAGAGAATAAACTCCAGTTTGTTAAGGCCATCCCATTTGTGGTATATTCTTGTCAGAGTGGCACTAGGTAACCAGAACAACAAAGAATATAATCAGTCACTGAATTGTAGGAACTGTTGAATTTCTGTATGTTTTGCTGTGCATATTCTCAACAAGAACAATAAATAAGATAAGCAAAACAAAACACACAAAAAAGATTGCCCTCATTCATTTTATAACCAAGTGTACAGGTGCAAAAGGTGGACTTTGACAGGGAATTCTTGAGCAGGAAATCATGGAACAATTGGGGCAAAAGTTTCTCATTGCTTCTTGGGCGTGTGTTGGTATATGAATTTCAGCTACAAAGTAGAAAACACTTTTCACATTATGAGGCCCAACATGCCATTAAAGATTAAAACAATCCAAAAACAGCTTCTGCCTTGTAAGCAAAAAAGCGAAGCAGGTGTTAAACTGTGATACTGTGAGACAAGGCCATACACACACAGAAGAAATACGATTTGTGAAAACAGTGAACAGCTCTAAAACAATCAACACAGAACAAAAACTCAGATTCAAAGGAGAAGAAAATCATAGAAAAGGGATGGCAGAAGTGGAAAAACTGTTACAAGGAGGGTAGTCTCTGCTTAAAATTAAATAAAAACATTTACTTATTTTAAAAATGAAAGGGAGAAAATCTGCTAAACTTAGTTATTAATACCGTACTTCAAAAAACACATTTTTGTATTATATATTACAGAGAGGGAGCTCTGGTGGTGTAGTGCCTAAGGCAATTGATTGCTAACCAGAGTGGTCTTGGCCAAAGTTTGATATTCTTACGGGAAATCAATCCTTTTGTCTTCTAACGTAATTGCCATTGCTCAACATGATGATTTCCTTGGATGTCAAAGACCAAATATCTGCAAACTTCTAACTAAATCTTCATGGAGGAAATGTCCTATTATTTAAAAATCATTCCCTGATTACAGAACTGTTTCAGGGACTTGAACCCTTGTCTTAATGATACTTGTTAGTCTCATTATCTTTTACTTCCCAGTGGCTGAGATAATTAAAATATTTGGACTCTTCCTATCTTTTAGTGAGGCTACTTGTAAGGATTCTGAAATGCCACCAGTAATTAACAGGAAGTTGGTAACCATAGCCTGGTATTAGGATGACAACGCAACACAACGCACTGCCATGGAGTCAGATCCGACTCACCGCAACCCCTCCTTGGGTTTCCGAGGCAGTATCACTATGGAAGTAGATTGCCCAACCTTCCTTCTGAGGAGTGGCTGGTGGGCTTGCACCGCCAGCCTTCTGGCTAGCAGTCAAATGCCTTAGGCACTAAGCCACCAGAGCTTCTATTAGGATGACAGCCCAGACAGAACAGAAGTATGTGTGAATTTGTGCTCCAGCAGAGGGCAGCACCACATAAAAATTATTATTAAAACTGCAACAGCTCTTGGAAGAATTATTCACAATAGCAAAAAGATAGAAACAACCTAAGTATGCATAAACAGATGAATGGAGAAACAAACTATGGTACATACACACAATGAATATTATACAACATTAAAGCATAACAGTGAATCCATGGAACACCTCATAATGTGGATAAACCTGGAGGACATTATGCTGAGAGAAATTAGTCAATCACAAAAGGACAAATACTGTATGAGATCACAATTATTAAAAGTCAAGAAAAAGTTTACACACAGGAAGAAACATTCTTTGAGGGTTACTAAAGATGGGAAGGAGCTCTGGTAGTGCAGTGCCTAAGGCACTTGCCTGCTAACCAGAAGGCTGGCAGTTCAAACCCACCAGCCCCTCCTCGGAAGGAAGGTTGGGCAATCTACTTCCATAGTGATACTGCCTCAGAAACCCAAGGAGGGGTTGCTATGAGTTGAGTCCAAATCAACGGCAAACAACAAAGATGGGAGGGGAGGGGAGGGAAAATTACTAACCAAATAGTTACTATTGTTGTTAGGTGCTGTCAGGTTGTCTCCAACTCATAGTGACCCTACGCACAGCAGAACGAAACACTGCCCAGTTTTGTGCCATCATTGCAAACCTTGCTATACCTGAGCCCATCATCGCAGCCACTGTATCTATCCATCTCTTTGAGGGCATTTCCCTTCTTTGTTGACCCTCCACTTTAACAAGCATGATATCCTTCTCCAGGGAATGGTTCCTTCTAACAACATGACTAAAGTAGGTGAGACGAAGTCTGGCTGTTCTTGCTTCTAAGGAGCATTCTGTATGCACTTCTTTCAGGACAGATTTGTCAGTTCTTTTACCAGGCCATGGTACTTTAGCATTCTTCTCCAACACCACAACTCAAAATTCATCCATTCTTCTTAGGTCTTCCTTATTCATTGTCCAGCTTTCACATGCATAAAAGGTGATTGAAAATACCAGGGATTGGGTTAGGCACACCTTAGTCTTCAAGGAGACATCTTTACTCTTCAGCACTTGAAAGAGGTCTTTTAAAGATGTGCCCAATGAAATACATCATCTGATGTCTTTTTTTTTTTTTTTTTAATTGTGATTTGGGTGAAGATTTACAGAGAAAATCCACTTTCCATACAGCAATTTACATATACTTTGTCTCATGACATTGATCACAATTTA
>NW_006922172.1:1221244-1222125 GCF_000298275.1 Orycteropus afer afer
TCTACTCCTTTGCCCTTCCAATGTGTTATCTATTTCTGACAATTTAGTATTAATCTTCTGTATTTGTATCTGTAGATGTAGAATCATTTCTAATTTTTCATTTATTTTGTCACTTTGTTCTTGTATTTTCTTCCAGAATTCTTGTAAGGTTTTTTCTGTGTTTTCTTTGGTCTGTCTCTCAATCCTTTGAAGATACTTAAAGATAATTCTTTTGAATTCCTTATCAGAAAGTTCCAATGCTGCTTCTTCCTCAGGGATGTATCCTGCTCCCTTGTTTCTACCACTTTATCCTGCTTCTTTGGACTTTGATAGTCTGTTGTATGCGAGGCATTGTGGTGTTGTATTTAGATCTCAGTTAACTGTTTGTGAAGAGCAGCCCAGGGTGATTCCAGCTCTTCTTCATGGTTTTTTATCATTGGCCCACTGGTGGAGAAGGAGGTACTGGTTCTCGCTCAGTAAGTGAAGTTGCAGGAGGTATGGGTGTAGTTGTGTCTTATGAGGACTGTTGTTGTCTCCCATTCAATTAGACACAAATTACAATTGAATAACCTTAAAAAAAACTAAAAGCACAGGGACAAAAACATGCCATGTAATCACAAAGGAACAGTAACCAAAAAAGGAAAAAAGGGAAAAAGAAGAAGAAAACCTGCAATATCTGGGGATAGGGCATTAAGGGGAAAAAAAGTAGAGAAGGAGAATAATGAAGGAAAAAAAAATGGGAATAATGCAAAAAGAAAAACAAGAAACAGGGTTGTACATGAGAAAAACAGGGGGAACAAAAAAAAACTTAAAAAAAAAATTTCAACCAGGAATAGGGAAAAGAAAAAATGCTGGGAGGACCTGGGAGGGGAAGATTAAGAATAATAGTAAAAAGGACAAAA
>NW_006922172.1:1224374-1225535 GCF_000298275.1 Orycteropus afer afer
CACTTTCAGCAAGCAAAGTTGTGTCATCTGCGTATCACAGGTTGTTAATGAGTTTTCCTCCAATCCTGATGCCACGTTCTTCTCCATATAATCCAGCTTCTTGGACTATTGGGTCAGCACAGAAGTTGAATAAGTGTGGTGAAAGGACACAACCTTGACACACTCCCTTCTTGATTTTGAACCATGCAGTATCCCCTTGTTCTGTTCAAACAATAGCCTCCTGATCTATGTACAGTTTCCTCAAGAGTACAATCAAGTGCTCTGGAATTCCCATTCTTCTCAATGTTATCCATAATTTGTTATGATCCATACAATTGAATAATTTTGCATAGTCAACAAAGCATAAGCAAACATCATTCTCATATTCTTTGCTTTCAGCTAAGATCCATCTGACATCAGCTATGATATCCCTCATTCCACATCCTCTTCTGAATCCAGCTTGCATTTTTGGAAGGTCTCTGTCAATATACTGCTGCAACCATGTCTGAATTTTCTTCAGCAAGACTTTACTTTCATGTGACATTAATGATATGGTTCGATAATTTCCACATTCTGTGGGATCACCTTTCTTTGGAATGGCTACAAATAGGGATCTCCTCAGTTAGTTGGCCAGGTAGTTGTCTTCCAAATCTCTTGGCATAACCGAGTGACTGCCTCCAGCCAGGCATTTGTTTGTTGAAACATCTCTATGGGTAGTCTGTCAATTTGTGGAGCCTTGTTCTTCACCAGTTCCTTCAGTGCTTTGACTTCTTCCTTCAATACCATTGGTTCTTGATCATATGTCACCTCCTGAAACGGATAAACATTACCTAATTTTTTTTTAATGTTTCCTGCATCATTCAATATTTTGCCCATAGAATCTTTCAATATTGTAACTCGAGACTTAAATTATTTCCTCAGTTCTTTCAGTTTGAGAAATGCTGAGTGTGGTCTTCCCTTTTGGTTTCCAACTCCAGGTCTTTGCACATTTCATTATAGTAATTGGCTTTGTCTTCTCAAGCTGCTCTTTGAAATCTTCTGTTCAGCCCTTTTGTCTTGTTATTTCTTTCATTTGCTTTAGCTACTCTTCGCTCAAGGGCAAGTTTCCTAGTCTCTTCTGACATCCATTTTGGTCTTTTCTTTCTTTCTTGTCTTTATTATTATTATTATTATTATTATTAT
>NW_006922172.1:1226142-1229210 GCF_000298275.1 Orycteropus afer afer
TCCATGAATTTTGGTTTTCTTCATTCTTCTTTGCTCTGGATGAGGAGAGACCCATCGTTGCATCTAGATGGCAGCTTGCTAGCTTTCAAGATCCCAGTTGCTACTCACCAAAGTAGGAGGTGGAATAATGTTTTGTATAGTATGTTACGCCAATTGAGCTTGATGTCCCCTGCACTTCCTTGTCTTTTTAATGACCTCTTGGTTTCTTCATGGATGATGTTCTTGATGTCATCCCACAATTCCTCTGGTTTTTGGTCACTGGTATTCAATGCATCAAATCTACTCTTTAAATGGTCTCTAAATTCAGTAGGGATATAATCATGGTCATATTTTGGCTCTTGTGGCTTTTGTTTTAATTGTCTTCAACTTCAACTTGAACATGCATATGAGCAGTCTGTTCCACAATCAGCTCCTAGCTTTGTTTTGGCCAAAGATATGGAACTTCTCCATCTCTCCTCTTGCCACAGATGTAGTCTATCTGATTTCTGTGTATTCCATCTGATGAAGTCTACATATATAGTTGTCACTTATGTTGTTGAAAAAGTTATTTGCAATGAATAAGTTGTTGGTCTTACAAAATTCTATCATGCATTATTATTCTATCTCCAGCATTATTTCTATCACTAAGGCCATATTTTTAAACTACTGGTGAGTCTTCATTTCTAACTTTTGCATTCCAGTCACAAGTGATAATTAACATATCTTGATTGCATGTTCAGTCAATTTCAGACTGCAGAAGTTGGTAGAAATCTTCAGTTTCCTCCTCTTTGGCTTTGGTGGTTGGTGCATAAATTTGAATAATAGTAGTATTAACTGGTTTTCGTTGTAGGCATATGGACATTATCTCATCACTGATAGCACTGTACTTCAGGACAGATCTTGAAACAGTCTTTGTGATGATGAATGCCACACCATTCTTCTTCAATTTGTCATTCCTGGCATAGTAGATCATATGGTTATCTGATTCAAAATGGCCAAAATTGGTCCACTTCAGCTCACTAATGCCTAAGATATTGACCTTTATGAGTTCCATTTCATTTTTGACAATGTCCAATTTTCCTAGATTCATACTTGATACATTTCATGTTCTAGTTACTAATGGACATTTGCATCTGTTCCCACTCAATTTGAGTCGTGCCACATCAGCCAATGGAAGTGCCAAAAGCTTTACTCTATCCATATCATTAAAGTCATCTCTACTCTGAGGAGTCAGCTCTTCCCCAGTCAAATTTTGAGTGCCTTCCAACCCGATGGGCTCATCTTTTGGCACTATATCGAACAATGTTTCAGGGCTATTCATAAAGTTTTCCAGTAGTATATCAGACAGTGTATCACTGCTATTCACAAGGTTTTCAATGGCCAATTGTTTGAGAAGTGGATGGCCCCCTCTTTCTTCTGAGTCTGTCTTAGCCCAGAAGCTCTGCTGAAACCCTGTTGGCATTTTGCAACACCAGTGGCATAGCCTCCAGCCTCACAGCAGCACATAAGCCACTACAGGATGACAAACTGACACACAAGTTAATCTCCCTTAGTTGTTCCTAACACTTCTGCACCTGCCTACTTCAGGCAATGGCCTTAAAATGGGGCCACCCCAAAGCGAAAACAGTCCCCAAGCCCTGGGCACTGTCCTTAATATAGAGCCGCCCCCAAGTAAAAAGCAGCCCCCTCTCTGGGCCCGCCTATCTCAGGCCCTGGCCTAAATATAGTGCCTTCCCCAAGCAAAAAGCAGTCCCTGAGCCCCAGGCCCACCTACCTTGGGCCCTGGCCTTAATATAGAGCTGCCTCCAATTGAAAAGCAGTCCCCAAGACCCAGGGTAGACACATATTAATTTTGGTGAAGGGAAATAAGGAGGAAATCAGCACAACATGACTAAGGCAAAGGAAGACACTGAGGGGTGCACAAGAGATATGTACAACAAAAATAAGTAGTACTACATACATAATCCTGCAATATCAATAATAGTAATAATCTACAAGTGGGTACATAGGCAGACATGTAAATTGAACAGTTTTAAGTAGGCAAATCCTTCTCCAGGGAATGGTCACTTCTGACAGCATGACCAAAGAAGGTGAGACAAAGTCTGGCCATTCCTGCTTCTGAGAAACATTCCAGTTGCACTTCCTCCAGGACAGATTTGTTAGTTCTTGTAGTCCATGGTACTTTCAGGATTCTTTGCCAACACTACGACTCAAAAACATCAACTCTTCTTTGGTCTTCCTTATTCATTGTCCAACTTTCTCACATGAATGTAAGGGGATTGAAATTACCATGGATTGGATTAGGTGCACTTTAGTCTTCAAAGAGCTATGTTTGCTCTTCAGCACTTTAAAGTGATCTTTTTGCAGCAGATTTGCCCAGTGCAATATGTCATCTGATTTCTTGACTGCTGTTTCCATTGGCCTTGATTCTGGAAGCAAGTAATATAAAATCTTTGATAAATTTCAATCTTTTCTCCACTTATCATGATGCTGCTGATTGGTCCAGCTGTGAGGATTTCCATTTTCTTTACGTTGAGGTGTAATCCATCAGTGAGTGCTTCAAGTCATCTTCACTTTCAGCAAGCAAGATAGTGTCGTCTGCATACTGCAGGTTGTTAATGAGTCTTCCTCCAATCCTGATGATGCATTCTTTTTCATATAATCTAGCTTCTCAGATTATTTGCTCAGCATGCAGACTGAATAAGTATGGTGAAAGAATACAACCCTGACACACTCCCTTCCTGATTTTAAACCATGCAGTATCCCCTTGTTCTGTTTTTTTCTTTCTTTATTTTTATTTATTGTGCTTTGGGTGATGATTTATAGAGCAAATTCACTTTCCATAAAGCAGTTCACATATACTTTGTCACATATCATTGACCACAGTTTACCACAATGCAACAGCTCCCCTACCACTCCCTCCCCATAGTTGCCTCTTCCCAGTGACCATCCCTCCATACTCTCCTGCACCCTGAGCTGTCTCCCTGTGCATAAGCAGCCCTTCCTTCTCCAATGATTGTTCTCTCCAGGGCATGTGTCTACTTGAGGTAAAGGTTTAACTCACATGCCTGTACATTGTTTGGCTGGAA
>NW_006922172.1:1234355-1237056 GCF_000298275.1 Orycteropus afer afer
CTGTGTCTGTGTTAATTGGTTTCCCTATTCTTTGTTGAAGAGGGTCTGTGCAGTCCTTCTGCCTAGTCCGCCATCTTGCCGGAACTCCTTCCCTTGTTCTGTTTGAATGACAACCTCCTGGTCTATGTACCGGTTCCTCATGTGGACAATTAAGTGTTGTGGAATTCCCATTCTTCTCAATGTTATCTATGTTGTTATGATCCATGTAGTCAAATGGTTTTGCATAGTCAATGAAACTAAAGTTAACATTTTCTGGTACTCTTTGCTTTCAGCCAAGATCCATCTGACATCAGCAATGATATCCCTCGTTCTGTGTCCTCTTCTGAATCCAGCTTGCATTTTTGGAGGTTCTCTGTCAAGATACTGCTGCAACTGTTTTTGAATTATCTTCAGCAAGATTTTACTTGCATCTGATATTAATGATATTGCTTGATAATTTCCACTCCCTGTGGGATCACTTTTTTTTGGAATGAATACAAATATAGATCTCTTCTAGTCAGTTGGCCAGGTAGCTGTCTCCCAAATCTCTTAGCATAGACAAGCTAGTGCCTCCAGCACAGCATCCTTTTGTTGAAACATCTCAATGGGTATTCCATCAATTCCTGGAGCCTTTTTTTTTTTTTGCCATTTCCTTCAGTGCAGCTTCGACTTCTTCTTTCAATACCAATGGTTCTTGTTCTAGTTACCTAGCACCACTCTGACAAGAATATACCACAAATGGGATGGCTGAACAAACAGGAGTTTATTCTGTTACAGTTCAGGAGGCTAGAAGTCCAAGTTCCAAGTGCCAGGTTCTAGGGGCTGTGTGAAAGCACCTCGACCCCTTGACCTTGGGCTTCAGCTCTGCCTCTTGCTCCCAGCCCACTGAGGCTAGAGGCATTTCTTCACTCAGGCAGCTACTGGCTGTTGAGGCTAACAAGCCCAAGGTTGACAAATAAAATGGCACAGTCCCGATGTTACTAAACCACACAGCAGGCCATTAATTCAAGTCCATTGTAAGTCCCAGGAACAGCAGAGCATGGCAAGTTGCTGAACAACAACATGGCTACATGCAGGGTCCAAGCATGCTATAGGCTAGAGACTATCCCCAAGGCATCTCCTTATATACAGGAAGCAGATCACATCCCAAAGGCAGCTACTCAGCTGTTTGTGGTAGATCCCACCATGGAACTGATTGCCAGTCTCATCATGGGGAATAACTATCACCCACTGCCCAGCCACTCAACCAGGCCCAGCCAAATTGACCTACAAATTTAACTACCACAGTTCTTGATCATATGCCACCTCCTGAAACAGATGAACATCGACTAGTTCTTTTTGGTACAGTGACTCTGTGTATTCTTTCCATTTTCTTGTGATGTTTCTCATATCATTCAATATTTTGCTCTTAGAACCTTTCAATATTGCCACTTGAGGCTTGAATTATTTCTTCAGTTTTTTTCAGATTGAGAAATGCCAAGTGCATTCTTCCCTTTTGGTTTTCTAACTCTAGATCTTTGCACATTTCAAAATAATAATTGACTTTGTCTTCTCAAGCTGCTCTTTAAAATCTTCTGTTCAGCTCTTTTATCTTGTTATTTCTTCCAATTGCTGTAGCTACTCACCACTCAAGGGGAAATTTCAGAATCTTGTCAACATCCATTTTGGCCTTTTCTTCCTTTTATGTCTTTTTAATGACCTTTTGCTTTCTTCATGGATGATGTTCTTCATGTCATCCCATAATTCATCTAGTTTTCAGCATTGGTGTTCAATGTGTCAAATCTATTCTTTAGATGGTCTCTTAATTCAGAAAGGATATACTCAAGGTGATAATTGTCTTCAGCTTCAACTTGAACTTGCATAGGAGCAGTTGATGATCTGTTCACAGTGAGCTCTTGCCCTTGTTTTGGATGAAGATATTGGCTTCTCCATCGCCTCTTGCCACAGATGGAGTCAACCTGATTCCTGTATATTCCATCTGGTGAAGTCCACATATATAGCCACCAATTATATTGTTGACAAAAGTTATTTGCAATGAGTAAGTCATTGGTCTTTCAAAATTCTATCATGTGACTTCCAGCATCATTTTTATCACCAAGCCCATATTTTCCAACTACTGGTCATTCTTCTTTTTTCCCAACTGTCGCATTCCAATCACCAGTAATAATCAACACATCTTGATTGTATGTTTGGTCAATTTTAGACTGCAGACATTGGTAAAAACCTTCAATTTCCTCTTCTTTGGCTTTGGTGGTTGGTGTGTAAATTTGAATAACAGCAGTATTAATTGGTCTTCATAAATATTACAGCCTTGGGAACCCTATGGTGTTATTTCTAATCTGTCCTACAGCATCGCTATGAGATCTACCCAACAGCAATGGGTTTGATTTGGGTTGTTTTTGTCTCCATGTTATTCAAAATTATTATTTAATACCACAAAAATTGGTGCTTCTTTCATATAGGGTATCTTCTGAGTATTGATGGGCACGACAATTTAAGCTCCCCCCTTTCTTTTTAATTTAAGCAGTAACAATTTTAAAAACTACAATTTTAAATCATGTGTGCCTTTTTTTGATCTCTCTCTTCCAGTCTGAGTCCTTCTATTTGTGTATGAGTCCAGGGTGTGTGTGGTGTTGAATACAGACTTTCTTTCCTTTCACTGTCATGTAGTAATTTGTCATTGCAATCAAATAGAGTCTTATCATCTAACATTATGGATGAG
>NW_006922172.1:1237156-1238723 GCF_000298275.1 Orycteropus afer afer
AAGAGTACATTAAACAAGCTACTGTCCAGTCTATTCTTACTCATGGTGACCCCACACGTGTCATAGTAGAACTGTGCTCTATCAAGTTTTCAATGGCTGATGTTTCAGAAGTAGTTCACCTACCACCTTTGGGTGGATTCAAACCTTTCTGTTAGCAGCAAATTATGTTAACCATTGACACATGAGAGTATATTGGAATTTCACCAGACATTTCATTATTCCCGCAGCAAATGGACATACTCATAAACAATTTCTTTTATAGTGTACTCAATTTAACATGGACCTCAACGGACAGTATTATGAGCAAAGCTCTTAAGTATTAATGGGGTTAAATTTTATGAATCATTTGATCGATTAACCATAAAGTAATTTCATTCCTTTCAACTCTCATCTTTATAAAGCATAAGCATATTTATGCTATCAGTGCTTATTTGCTATAAAGAAAATTCTTTTTGCATTCTTACACAATTGATTTATACTTGTATTTCAGCTGAAAATTACTCATTTGTGTTTCTCTGTGTAATATAGATAAAAGTCATCTTACATTTAATCAATGTCTAGAGTCTGAATGAACTTTAAATAAAAATTTTTCTTGGTTAAATTTCTCTCTGCTCACCTCATGCTCTTAATTAAAATTTTTCATAAGATAAACTTAAATTGATACAAATAATAATAAAACCAAACAACAACAACAAAAACTGAATTCATTGCCGTCAAGTCGATCCCAACCCATAGCGACCCATCCTTGAGTTTGAGGTGGTATCTCTATGGAAGTAGATTGCCCAATCTTCCTTCCAAGGAGTGGCTGTTGGGTTTGAACCACTGGCCTTCTAGTTAGTAGTCACATGCCTCAGGCACTACGCCACCAGAGCTGGCAAGTCAAATAAAAACAGCAAATTTATATCAACTCTCCTATGTAAAATAATCCCTTCCACTCTGCAACTTCCCCATGCAATTATAAATTTAAAAAACTATAAAGAAATTTAAAGCTTTCATACTCATGCTGGCAATGAGAAGGTGACAATCCAGTGGTGGAAATCATTAGCAGTCAAGACTTTGGAATTAGTGATGCAAAACAGAGAGATAAGTGGCTTGTGCACTAGTTTCCTGCTACACCTGCACTTAAAGATAAGGAACCACATTCTCTATACCTGATTTGCCTGAATGCTGCATTTGTGTCTTTTAACTTTTGATTGTGATTTGGGTGGTAGTTTACAAAGAAAATTGGTTTTCCATTTAACAATTCATACACATTTTGAATTGTGACATTGATTGCAATCCATCAATGCTAACTAATAGCACCCTTCCCACTTGATCCCTGTGATTACCATTTACAGTCATCTTTCTTTTCTATCTGTTTCCACCTTCTGAGCTTTTTTTTGGGCAAATGCTGCCCTTTTGATCTCTTATGGTTCTAAGGAATGAATACCTCCCTGGTTTTATTGTTCATCATATTGAGCCACAGAGGTTGAGTTCAGTTACAGGCCTGAAGAGTGTCCAAGGGCCATAATCTTAGGGATTCACCAGTCTCTACCAGACCAGTAAGCCTTGCCTTTTTTTTTTTTTT
>NW_006922172.1:1239234-1244427 GCF_000298275.1 Orycteropus afer afer
CAGTGGTAGCTGGGCACCATCTAGTTCTTCTGGTCTCATAGTTGTATAGGTTGCAGATCGGATGGTGTACCAGTTGCTACAACTACTTGTTTCCATTAATTTTAGTTTTCTTCATTTTTTGCTCTTGACGAGGAGAGACCCATCATTGCATCCAGATGGCAGCTTGTTAGCTTTTAAGATCCCAGTCGCTACTCATCAAAGTAGGAGGCGGAACAATGTTTTGTATAGTATGTTATGCCAATTGAGCTTGATGTCCCCTGAGACTATGGTCCTAAGCCCGCAGGTTCAACCTCTCGGTCCCTCTGTGTGTTTGGCTGTGACCAAACAATGACCACAACCTTGCCCCTTGTCAGCTCTACTATACACCTGGGAATTCTGATCATTCACATAAACTCATAGGACCATTGTCTGCCAACCCTATATATGATCTTGGATACACTCCCCATTTCATAGACATACCTAGTTGTTTAGCGTGTCCACCTATCTATCCATCCATATACCCATGTTTGCCTTCACTTACAACTCAGTACTGTATATGCAAAAGGGTTCATATTTGTTGCCCAGCCTTGCCTTTTTTAAAATTTTGAGTTTTTCTCCACACTCTTCTCCAATTCTGTCCAGGACTTCCTGTTGTGATCCCTGTCAGAGTGGTTGGCAGTGGTAGCTGGGCACCATCTAGCTCTAGTCTCAGGGTTGTGGAGGTTGAGGTTCACATGGTCCTTTAGACTGTTTCCACATGTCTTCAATTTTCTTCACTCTTCTTTGCTCCAAACAGAAAGAGACCAATAGTGGCACCTTGGATGGTCACTCACAAGCTTTTAAGACCCCAGTTGCTACTCACCAAAGTGGGATGTAGAACACTGACTTTGTGGACTATGTTATGCTAATTGAATTTAGTGTCCTCCAAGACTATGGTCCTGAGCCCTCAAGCCAAACAACTCATTCCCTCAAGATGTTTTGTTATGGCTAAGGAGTTGTCATAACTTTGCTCCCTGTATGCTGTACTATATTCATGAATATATTTGAAGCACATATAAAAACATACGTAGAAATATATTCTGTCACACTTATAGTCATGGATGTAGTTCTATTCACCTTCCCACTTCTGTTCAGCTTGCATGTTTGCCTGTGTATCCACTCCTACATTATTATTACTGTTATTGCAGGGTTGTGTCTGCAATAGGATTTACTTTTGCTACCTTTATCTCTTGTGTTCCTCCAGAGTCTTCCTTTGCCTTGATCATTTTGTGATGACCCCCCCCTTATTGTATATTGCCTTTCCCTTAACCCAAATTAATGTGTCTACCCTGTAGTTAGTGATATCCTCTCCCGTCCCCTCCCACACATGGTAAATTTCAATGTTTCTTTCTGTGTGTAAACCTTTCCTTGTCTTTTTACAGTAGTCATCTCATGAAATATTTGTCCTTTTGTGACTAATTTCACTCAATATAATGTCCTCTAGGTTTATCCATGTTATGAGTTGTTTCCCAGACTCATTATTCTTTAATGTTGCACAGTATTCCATTGTACGTATGTACCACAGTTTATCTATTTTTCTGTTGATGAGCACTTACTTAGGTTGTTTCCAACTTTTTGCTATTGTGAATAATGTTGTGATGAACATAAGTGTGCCTCTATCTGTTCATTTCATGCCTCTTATGTCTCTAGGATATATACCTAGTAGTGGGATTGCTGGATCACATGGTACTTCTATTTACAATTTTTTAAGAAAATGCCATACTGTTTTCCACAGTGGTAGCATAATTTTCCCATCCCACTAGCAGTGTATGAGGAGCTCTGGTGGTGTAGTGCCTAAGGAATTTGACTGCTAACCAGAAGGCTGGCGGTTCAAACCCACTAGCCACTCCTCAGAAGGAAGATGGGGCAATCTAATTCCGTAGTGATACTGCCTCAGAAAGGAGCTCTGGTAGCATAGTGGCTAAAGCACTTGACTGCTAACCAGAAGGCTGGTGGTTCAAACCCACCAGCCACTCCTCGGAAGGAAGGTTGGGCAATCCTACTTCCGTAGTGATACTGCCTCGGAAACCCAAGGAGGGGTCGCTATGAGTCGGGTCTGACTCGACAGCACATAACAACAACAACAACACTGCCTCAGAAACCCAGGGAGGGGTCACTATGAGTCAGGTCCGACTCGATGGCACATAACAACAACAACAACTATATTCATAGACATATTTGAAGCACATATAAATACAGATGTAGAAACATCCTCTGTCAAACCTATACATATATTTGTAGGTGGAGGCCCATTCACCTTCCCACCCCTGTTCAGTCTGATTGTGTATCTATTTATCCACTGATGTTGTTGTTGTTAAGTACTGTCAAGTTGGCTCTGACTCACAGCAACCCTATGTACAACAGAAGGAAACAAAGCCTGGTCCTATGCCAGCCTCACAATCCTTGCTATACCTGAGCCCATCATTGCAGTCACAGAGTCAATCTATCTCATTGAGGGTCTTCCTCTTTTTTGTTGACCTTCCACTATACCAAGCATGATATTCTTCTCTGGGGAATGGTCACTTCTGACAACTTGACCAAGAATGTGAGACAAAGTCTGGCCATTCTTGCTTCCAAGGACCATTCCAGCTGCATTTCTTCCAGAAGGGATTTGTTAGTTTTGGCAGTCCACGGTGTTTTTAGTATTCTTTGTCAACACCACAACTCAAAAGCATACCTCTTCTTCAGTGTTCCTTATTCATTGTCCAGCTTTCACATGAATACCAGGTGACTGAAAATACCACAGCTGGGATTAGATGCACTTTAATCTTCAAAGAGACATCTTTGCTCTTCAGCACTTCAGAGTGGTCTTTTGCAGCAGATTTTCCCAGTGCAATACATTGTCTGGTATCTTGACTGCTGCTTCCATTGGTGTTGACTGTAGAACCAATAATATGAAATCCTTGACAACTTAAATCTTTTCTCCATTCATCATGATACTGTTCACTGGTCCAGTTGTGAAAATTTTCATTTTCTTTATGTTGAGATGTAATCCATACTGCAGACTGTATTCTTTATCAGTAATCTTCATCAGTAAATGCTTCAAGTTCTCTTCACTTTCAGCAAGCAAAGTAGTGTCGTCTGCATAACACAGGTTGTTAATGAGTCTTCCTCCAATCCTGATGCCCTATTCTTCTTTATATAGACCAGCTTTTTGGATTATTTGCTCAGCATATAGATTGAATAAGTATGGTAAAAGGATACAACCCTGATGCACTCCTTTCTTCATTTTAAACCACGCAATGCTCCCTTCTTCTGTTTAAATGATAGCTTTTTGGTCTATGGACAGGTTCCTCATGAGTACAATGAAGTGTTCTGGAATTCCCGTTCTTCTCAATGTTATCCATAATTTGTTATGGTCCACACAATCGAATGGTTTTGCATAGTCAATAAAACACAAGTAAACATCTTTCTGGTATTCTTTGCTTTCAGCCAAGGTCCATCTGACATCAGCAATAATATCCCATGTTCCACGTCCTTTTCCAAATCCAGCTTGCATTTCTGGAAGTTCTCTTTCAATATACTGCTGCAACTGTTTTTGAATTATCTTCAGTAAGATTTTACTTGCATGTGATTTTAATGATATTTTGATAATTTCCACATTCTGTGGGATCACCTTTCTTTGGAATGGGTACAAATATGGATCTCTTCCAGTCAGTTGGCCAGGTACCTGTCTTCTAAATCTCTTGGCACAGACAAGTGAGTGCCTCCAGTGTGGCATCTGATTATTGAAACATCTCACTGGGTATTCCATCAATTCCTGCAGCCTTGTATTTTGCCACTTGCTTCAGTGCAGCTTTGACTTCTTCTTTCAATACCATTGGTTCTTGATCATATGCCACCTCCTGAAACGGATGAACATTGAGCAATTCTTTTTGATACAGTGACTGTGTATTCCTTCCATCTTCTTTAGATGTTTCTCATATTATTCAATATTTTGCCCATAGAACTTTCAATATTGCAACTCGAGGCTTACATTTTTTTTCTTCAGTTCTTTCAGCTTGAGAAATACCAGGCGTGTTCTTCCCTTTTGGTTGTCTAACTCCAGGTATTTGCACATTTCATTATAATAATTGGCTTCGTCTGCTGGAGCTGCTCTTTGAAATTTTCTATTCAGCTCTTTTATCTTGTCATTTCTTCCATTTGCTTTAGCTCATCTCCACTCAAGGGCAATTTTCAGAGTCTCTTCTGACATCCATTTTGGTCTTTTCTTCCTTTCCTGTCTTTTTTAATGACCTTTTGCTTTCTTCATGGATGGTGTTCTCGATGTCACCCCCCAGTTCCTCTGGTTTTCAGTCACTGGTGTTCAATGCATCAAATCTGTTCTTTAGATGGTCTCTAAATTCAGGAGGGATATATCCAAGGTCATATTTTGGGTCTCATGGACTTGTTTTAATTGTCTTCAACTTGAACTTGAACTTGAATATGAGTAGTTGGTGGTCTGTTCCACAACCAGCTCATGGCCTTGTTTTGGCTGAAGATACTGAGCTTTTTCATCACCTCTTGCCACAAATGTAGTCAGTCTGATTCCTGTGCATTCCATCTGGTGAAGTCCGCATGTACAGCTGCCATTTTTGTTGTTGAGAAAAGGTATTTGCAATGAATAAGTCATTGGTCTTGCAAAAGTCTATGATGGGATCTCCAGCACTACTTCTACCAACAAGGCCAAATTTTCCAACTACCAGTGATTCTTTTTTGTTTCCAACTTTTACATTTCAATCACCAGTGATAATCAGCACAACTTGATTGCATATTTGGTCAATTTCAGACTGCAGAAGTTGGTAAAAAAATTCTATTTCCTTGTCTTTGGCTTTGGTGGTCGTGCAAATTTGAATAATAGTAGTATTAACTGGTTTACCTTGTAGTCGTATGGATGTTATCCTATCACTGACAGCATTGTCCTTCAGAATAGTTTTTTAAAAAATACATTTTATTGAAATATAATTTATGTATAGTGAAATATAGGAGCTCTGGTAGCATAGTGCCTAAGGCACTTGACTGCTAACCGGAAGGCTGGCAGTTCAAACCCACCAGCCACTCCTCGGAAGGAAGATGGGGCACTCTACTTCCATAGTGATACTGCCTCGGCAACCCAAGGAGAGGTCACTATGAGTCGGGTTTGAATCGATGGCACACAACAACAACATAGTGAAATATACAAAACTAAACCGACAT
>NW_006922172.1:1245348-1272742 GCF_000298275.1 Orycteropus afer afer
TCACTTCTTTCTTTGCTATATCTTTAGTATTTGCTAAATATTTGTACTGGCCATATTTTTTATTTTAATGTGAAGGTTTATCATTTTTCTTTGTAGTTACCCTGTGATTTATAATTTTCTTCCCAAGTTTAGAACAGTCCATTCTATCTTGCAGTTGTCTTGACTTCCCTACCATTTAGAAGTTCTGTAACTAAACATTTTCCCCCTCTTTTTGGTTTGTAGTTGTCTTCCTTTGTCAGTTGATGTCTCTGGTTCTCTGTTTACAATCTTGTAGGCTTATTTACTTTGGATACTTCCATAACCCATGGTTTCTGGGTTATGCGATCATGTGTGTTAATGGTTAGTTGTTGTTTGCTGTTATTGGTTCTCTGCCAAAAGGCTCCCTTTAGCATCTCTTGTAAGGTTGGTATGGTTTTAACAAATTCCCTTAATTTCTGCTTACCTGGAAATGTCCCAATTTCACCATCATATTTGAGAGACAATTTTGCTGGCTATATAATTCTTGGTTGGAAATTTTTTTCTTTCTGGGTTTTATATATACCATCCCATTGTCTTCTCACCTGCATGGTTTCTGCTGAGAAACTTAGCTTAGTCTTATTGGTTGCCCCTTGTAGGTAATTTTTCATTCTTCCCATGCTGCTTTCAGGATTCTTTCTTTGTCTTTGATTTTGGGGAGTTTGATGATGATATGTCTTGGTGAATTTTCTTTTAGGGGTTTGGGGTTTGTTGGACTTCTTGAATGGATATATTCTCATCTTTCATCATACCAGAAAGAAAAATTCTCTTCCAACACATCTTTGACAATTTTGTCCGTGGTTTTGTTTGTCTCTTCCAGTTCTGGAATTGTGATTACATGTAGGCTATTCCTTCTGATGGTATCCCACATGAACCTTAGACTTTCTTCATTTTGTTCTGATCTTTTTTCTGATTGATCCCTTTTTAAAGAAGTATTGAGGTATTTGTCTTAAATCTCACTAATTCTGTCTTCCATTGATTCAATTCTACTCCTTTGCCCATTCAATGTGTTATCTATCTCTGAAAGTGTAGTATTAATCTTCTGGATTTCTATCTGTAGATTTTGTATCATTTTTAATTTTCTACTTATTTTGTCATTTTGTTCTTGTATTGTCTTTTGAAATTGTTTTAGGGTTTTCTCTGTTTTCCTCCATTTTGTCAGTGTTTTCCTTGATCTGTCTCTCAATTTGTTGAAGGTACCTAAATATAATTCTTTTGAATTCCTACTCAGGGAGATCCAATGCTGCTTCTTCCTCAGGGATGTGTTTTGGGTCTGTATCCTGGTCCCTTGTTTCTCCTGCTTTATCTTGCTTCTTTGTGTGGACTGTGATGCTCTGTTGTCTCTGAGACATTGTGACGTTTTTGTGTTTATATTTAATTGGTGATTGTATATTGGAGTGACTTGCCCATGATTTTTGTTTTCTTAGAATAATATCTATGTAAGCAGGGTACTGTGCTCCTCTATTCGCTAGTTGGCAGCACTTATTCACTCACCACCTGCCTCCTTTCCTATTGTCAGCCTCCTGTATGTCCCTGCCATTCTCAGCAAACAGAGCCTATTCTTAAGTCCCTGGAATACAAATGAGGATGCTGTCAGTTTAAATATCCAAAATGGCCACCACTTGTAGACATTCAAAATGGCTGTGTCCTCTGGACAGCTGAAAGCCCAGAGCTCAGATCATCTCCTTCCTTGCTGTTTCCCTTTATAGTCATAGGCCACCAGTGCAATCATCCTTGCAGCCCTTGGCAATCAGTGCTGATCTTTAGGTCATCTCTCAGGTCCCAACACCTCTTGGAAATATTCAGGCTGTTAGTACTGTCAGAGTAGCTGACAGTCCACAGCTCCACCCATCTCCATACTCACTATTTTCATTCAGGTTTTTCCACTATTTGGTGCCTTATTCAACTTCTGTATACTTCTTTTCAAAGCTCAGGGCTCCAGGATTATCTTCTGTATCTCTGCCAATTGGTTTCTCTTTTCTTTGTTGAAGAGGCTCTATGTAGCTTGTCTGCTTATTCTGCCATCTTACCAGGAGTGCCCTTATTTTTTCTTCAAAGAACTTTATAGTTTTAGGTTTCATATTTAAGTCTTTGATCCATCTGGAGTTAGTTTTTGCATATGGTGTGAGGTACAGATCTTGTTTCACTTTTCTGCAAATGGATATCCAGTTTTGTCAGCACCATTTGTTAAAGAGACCATCTCTTCCCCCATTTAATGGATTTCAGTCCTTTGTCAAAAATCAGCTGACGATAGGTCAATGCATCTATTTCTGGGTTCTCAATTCTCTTTCACTGGTCTATGTGTCTGTCATTGTATGAGTACCAGGCTATTTTGACTACTGTGGCTGTAAGTAGGTTTTGAGATCCAGGGGTGTGAGACCTCCTACTTTGTTCATCTTCTTCAATAGCGCTTTGATTATTCGATGTCTCTTTCCATATAAAATTAGTGATTGGTTTTTCCATTTCAGGATAGATCTTGAAACATTCTTTGTGATGATAAATGCCATTCCTTTTCAACTTGTCTTTCCCAGCATAGTAGATCATATGATTGTCTAATTCAAAATGGCCAAAACTGGTCCATTTCAGCTCACTAATGCCTAGGATATCAATCTTTGTGTGTTCCATTTCTTTCTTGACAACTTCCAATTTTCCAGATTCATACTTCATATATTCCATGTTCTGATTATTAATGGATGTTTGTGGCTGCTCCTTCTCATTTTGAGTCTTGCTATGTCAGCAAATGGAGGTCCTGAAAGCCGCTAGGTTCTACTCTGATGAGGCAGCTCTTTCCTAGTCATATTCTGAGTGCCTTCCAACCTGAGGGGCTCATCTTCTGGCAATGTACCAGACAATGTTTCAGGGCTATTCATAAAATTGTCCAGTAATACATCAGACAGCGTTTCACTGCTAGTCATAAGATTTCTCCTGGCCAATTATTTGAGAAGTGGGTGGCCTCTTCCTTCTTCTGAGTCTGTCTCAGTCTGGAAGCTCTGCTGAAACCCGTCCACCATGTGTAACCCTGCTGGCGTTTGAAACACAGGTGGCACAGCCTCCAGCCTCACAGCAACACACAAGCCACTACACTAAGACAAACTTACAGACAAGTTTGTCTCCCTTAGCTGTTCCAAAACCTCTTTGCCCACTTCTTGACCTTCCCCAATGTCAATGTTAAATTTCAAAGACCCATTTATATGTCCCTATAATAAATTTTGGGAGCTCTGGTGGCATAGGAACTAAGACATTTGACTGCTAACCAGAAGGCTGGTGGTTCAAACCCACCAGCCACTCCTTAGAAGGAAGATTGGCCAATCTACCTCCATAAAGATACCACCTCAGAAACTCAAGATGGAGTTGCTATGAGTTGAATCGACTCAGTGGCAGTGAGTTTGCTTTTTTTTTTTTTTTGGTTTATAGTAAATTTTGGGTTAATAAATGAGAACATGGGGTATAAATTTAAATTCCAGAGGAGCAGAAAAGTCTCTGGGTGGCACAAATGGTTGGGTGCTCAGCTGCTAACCAGAAGTTTGGAGATTTAAGTCTACAAAAGCACCTTGGAAGAAAAGCCTGGTGATCTACTTCCAAAAACTGAGTCATTGAAAACCCTCTGGAGCACAATTCTACTATGACATACATGGGGTTGCCATGAGTAGGCGTCTATTTCACCGGCAGGTGGTAGAGGACTAGAACTCCTAGAAGTTCTGTGCATTGCCTAGGTGGTGGCTGGCTATAAAAATTTAAGTTATCTCACTGAACAAGAATTTGCAAAGCAATCTATTTTTTAAAAAATCTGTATTTTATTACTGGCTGTTATTTTAAATACATATTGTGATATGTCTGACATATCTTAACAAGAGTTAAGAGGAGCCAAGTGTTATTAATATTGAATCAGAATTGATGACTAAATCTCTATATAGCTTTTGCTAGTTTAAAGTTTAGGAGCTCTGGTAGCATAGTGCCTAAGGCACTTGACTGTTAACCAGAAGGCTGGTGGTTCAAACCCACCAGCCACTCCTCAGAAGGAAGATGAGGCAATCTACTTCCGAAGTGATACTGCCTCGGCAACCCAAGGAGGGGTCGCTATGAGTCCAGTACGACTCGACGGCACATAACAACAACAGTTTGAAGTTTACATTTGATGGTAAAGCTGTGAAAATCGCTGTGTTAATGAAAAGTATGTTGGTTTAGAAATTAACTTTCTTTTGAGTTACTCTTAATCTCTTTGTTGTACTCTAATCAGTGTTCTTCATCATTTTTGCTTATTTTAATCAGGGACCTAGATAGAATCTCTCCAAATTGAACAAGTGCCTTAATTTTCTTATCTGTTGCCAAAAACAAATAAAAATCAAAAGCAAAACAAATCCACTACCATCAAGTCAATTCCAATACATAGCGACCCTATAGGAGAGAGTAGAACTGCCAATGGGGTTTCCAAGGCTGTGATCTTTTACAGAAGCAAACTGCCACATCTTTCTTCCATGTGTTTCAATCATTGACCTTTCAATTAGCACTCAAACCCTTAACCACTGAACCACCAGGGCTCCACCTGTTGCCAAAACTTCAGTGGTATTGTGAACCAAACCAAAACTTTGTTTTCTCTAACCCCCCACAAGAGAATACCTAGAAAATTTGATCTCTTCAGTAATGAGCTTTCCTATCACCACACTCCCCCTCTCAAATAATTGAAAAGAACTTAGATATTCTTTAAACCACATTTTTCATTTAAAATTTGGACTTTATGCACACTTTCCCTATTATGGAGCTCCGGCAGAGCAGTTACCACTGCACAGTTCGCACCCATCAGCCACTCTGATGGACAAAGATGAGGCAGTCAGCTTAAATGAAGATTTACAGTCGTAGAAACCCTATCAGGCAGTTCTACTCTGTCCTATAGGATTGTTACGAGTTGGAACTGACTCAATGGCAGTGAACTGGGTTTTTTCCCCATCATTAAAGATTTTTCCTTCTTGGCAAAGTTGTTGTGCAGTGTTATTGGGTCCAGGTTGAAGCTCAGATAGCAGGAGCAAGAGGTGGTTACAGTTCACCAACAGGCTAGCTCATTTTTATTTATTTCCTGAGATTCATCTCAGGTGTGAAGCATCCCACCTCATATAAAAGATGTAAAAGTAAATATTATTATTATTATAATTTTTTAAATCATGGGTATCAAGACATTTTGAGTATTGTCTTTGTCAAACACCATTCCCATAACTGTATCCTCCCAAATCAATAACCACTAATTTTTGTACTTCTTTTTAAAAATATTTTTGATTATGCATAGATTATAAAAGCAATGAATAAAAAGATGGCACATATGTTATGAAGGTTGTTGTTGCTGTTGTTGTTGTTGTTTGCCGTAATCACCACATAATACCAATATCCTGTTAATTCTCATAAGCACTTTATAACTACCCCCCTCCCCCCAAAAAAAAGAACAGACAAAGCAGATTTCTCAGTGTTGTTTTCTTCTAAGTGATGAGAGTGACACTGATCATGAAAGGTCTGTTTGCAGGCCATTAACAATTTCAGGCCCTATTTTATTTAAATCCTTAGCAGTACTTAAGGGACAGGATCATTTTATGTGCATAATGGCATGAATTCATTCTGATTGTAAGCTTTGGCTCCTATATGATGCAACTATATATATATATATATATACACACACACATATATATATATTTCCCAATTCAGATTCAAATATTAAATAAAAACAGATGTGCAAAAGCAAACAAAAACCACCACCAAATCACAACTTATCCTCCACAATACCAACTGCTGGGAGAAAACAAATGTCCTCTGTTCCATGTCCTCAACACTTAAAGAAGGAGAGATTAACACTCCTCCATGACCTGTGGTGATTTCAATGTCTACAGAGGCCAATGAAGGAGGGGTACTCTAGAAGTGTTGTGGGTGGTCTCTGCAGCCCCTCTTAGGCCACTCCTCCTCCACCCACTTCCGCAGGACCTTCTCCACGTCAGCCCGGTGGTAGAGCCTGCAGAGCTCCATCAGCTGGTCCACCGTTCTCTGACTGTTCCGGAGCAAGAACTCCAAGGTGGGGCTCTGGGGCCTCTGCTCCAGGAAACACAATTCATCATAGGGCATGCCCCATTTGCTTGCAAAATTCCTCCAGTTCTTTACTGTTGGGTGACAGGGATCTAGCTTTATCCTGATCACATCTAATACGTCCTGGTCATTGAGCAAGTCACTTATGTTGGGGGCCCGGAGCGAGCATGAGGAACACGTACAATTTTCTTTACAGGATGTATCCTTGCTTAAATCTGCAGGGAGAAACAATATTTTCCAACATGTCAACGAGGCTTAAAATATGTATTCTTTTCTTATCACTTTTATTTTCCTCGTGAACGGTCAATTCAAACCAAAATCAAACCCATTGCCATCTTGCCATAAAATCTTTGAATTCATGGTGTGACCTCATGTGTTAATGAGTAGAATTGCTCATTAAGGTTTTCTTGGTTTACAGAAGCAGACTGCCAGGACTTTCTTCCATGGCACTGCTGGGTGGGTTCAAACTGCCAACTTTTAGGTCAGCAGTGGAGGACAAATTGTTTGTGTCACCAAGGGATGTGAATGGTCAATAGCAATAGCAGTTAAATATAACATTGTTCTTATTGCTGTGTGCTATCTATTCAATTCTGACTTGCAGCGACTCTATAGGACAGAGTAGAACTGTCACATAGAGTTTCCTAAGCTGTAATCTTTATGGGAACCGATTGCCAGGTCTTTCTCCTGTGGAGCTGCTGGTAGGCTGAACCACCACTTTTTGGTTAGCAGTTGAGTGCTTAACCAATGTGCCCCCAGGGCTCCTTAAACATAGCATAACATATCTTACAGAGAAATATTTCAGAATGTGCATTTGTATAGATTCTTTATAGACAAAAATAGATAGAGTGCAGGAATCAGCAGTGAGTTTTTATAAAGCCAGTTTCACTTTCTTTCTGAGGCTCTCAATGTGCAACAGTGTGCATCTGTGCAGATGCTGGCCAGAGAGGAAGGCTCCCAGGAAGAGTTCTCTTTGTGCAGGTAACTAGTCCAGTGGGGTCAGACACCACCCCTGCCACAAACAGATTGCTGTGCCCAGCAAATAACCTGTCTGTACTTGCACAAACTCCAGCCCTTATCCCTTCCAAGTTTCAAGTAAAGCCTGACAGCTTTTAACACCAAATATAGCCTGTCAGGATATAAAGCACTGCACAATTCTTTAAAAAATTTTTGAAAGAAAACAAACTGGAATATCCACTCTATATACATATTTGAAAATGAATGATAATTGATAATGTCAGAAAACTTACATTTTGGATTTATGGCCACCTTATCATCCTTTGCCTTTATCTATGTTTTCTGCACCTACAGGCTCTCTTTGATGTGGGGCCAACACCCAGAGGTCTGCATGGTGGGGTGGAAACCAGGCTGGAGGGTAAGCAGGAGGCATCTGAACTGAGCTCTCACCATGAAGGGCATACTCCCAGATAGTGGGGACAGCATTCTTATATCCAATCTTTTGCCCCATATTATTAGTGGGAGGATAAAGTCAGTAAGTAAGAGGTATTGGCAAGTAATTTATAATACATGATTAAGCCACAGCTGCACAATGTGGCAACTTGAATATTTTAAATTCTGCAACCACACTGAGTCTATGGGCCCTTCTAAACTTCTGATTTTAAAAGACAATGGATACTTTAGAGATCACTGGCCTGTTAAATCTTAGGTGTGGTAGGTAAGTTTGTGTGGCAACTTGGCTGGGCCTGGTTGAGTGGCTGGGTAGCTGGATGTAGTTATTCCCCATGGTAAGATTAGTAATTAACTCCATGGTGGAACCTCTCGGAACAGCTGAGTAGCTGCTTTAGGGATGTGGTCTGTTTCCTGTATATAAGAAACATCTTTGGGAATGGTCTCTAGCTTATGGCACACTTGAACCCTGCATGTAGCCGAGTTGTTGTTCAGCAGCCTGCCATTCTCTGCCAATCTTGGGACTTTTAATGGACTTGAATTAATGACCTGCCATGTGCTTTGATAATATCAGGACTGTGCCTTATTACTTGTCAACCTTGGGTTTGTCAGCCTCAGCAGCAAGCAGCTGAGTGAAGAAACGCCTCCAGCTTCAGTGGGCCAGGACCAGGAGGCAGAGCTGAAGCCCAAGGTTGAGGGGCTTCCACCCAGCCCCTAGAGCCTTGCACTTTGAACTCGGACTTAAAGCCTCTAAATTGTAAGAATATACTCCTGTTTGTTAAGGCCATCCCATTTGTGGTATATTTCTGTCAGAGTGACACTAGGTACCCAAAACACTAGGCAAGGTTCTGGTGATTTTCCTATCCAAACCAAAAGCAAATCCATTGCTGTCAAGTAGAGTCCAACTCATAATGATTCCATGTGATAGAGTAGAACTTCCCCATAGGCTTTTCTAGCCTATGATCTTTATGGAAGCAGACTGCCAAGTCTTTCTCCCATGGATCCCTTTGCTGGGGGGGTTCAAACTGCTGATCTTTTGGTTAGCAGACCATTGCTTAACCATTTGGACACCAGGTCTCCTTATGGGAGTCTTGGACTTCCCAATTTAGGAAAAGTAAAGAATTTGAAAAGAAGGAGTAATTTTGGTGATCAAAAGATTGAGAGCCACCAACTCTGAGGCAAGTACAAATTAAAACATAAAATAAGCACTGTGAATATTATGTTTATACCTTTTGACCAACTTCTGGGACTCTCATCTAAAGAGCTAATCCAAAATATGCATATATGTGAACATGCTTACTATAGTGTTACTTATATTAGCAATTTTTAAAACCACAAAAATGTCAAAAGTTAGGGGAATTAAAACAAAACAAAACCCAGTAATGTGGATTTGATTCCAATTCACAGTGACCCCATAGGACAGAGTAGAACTGCCCTAGAGGGTTTCCAAGGCTGTAAATCTTTATGGAAGCATATTTCCTCATTTTTTTCCCATAGAGCAACTGGTGGGTTTGGATTGCCGACCTTTTGGTTAGCAGCCCAATGTTTTAACCCTTGTGCCACAAGGGGTCCTGTTAGGAGAATAGTAAAGCAAAACATTATACTTGATGGAATATTATTTAAATGCAGCCTAAAAAATGTTTGTGCTGTAATGTTAAATGAAAAGTGCAAGACATAAAAAAATGTATACAATCTTTGATTAGAACTATGTGAAACTGTATCTTAATATTACTGCAGGAGGAGGTGTACAAAAATAATAATAGCTATTTTGTTAATCTGGTAGGGCTGTGTTTCTATTTTCCAAACTTTCTGCAGTAGTGGTGTATTTGTGTGATAACTAAAATAATGCATTACCTTAACATATATATTGTTTAGCTTAGCATAGAGGACATTTATCAGTGGAGCAGCCCTCCTCTTGGCCAAACTTCACTTATGCCTTTGAACTCATCCTTTCCAATCTTTTCTGTGACTCATTTCTTCAGTTATTGCCTTTCTTTCCCTGATTCTTCAGCCATCCACCTCTACTGATCTCTTTTCTTTACCTACAAATGTATACAGTGGTGATGTTACTAGTTGACATCAAGTCAATTCTGACTCATGGAGACCCCATGTATGCAGAGTAGAAATGCTCCATAGGGTTTTCAAGGCTGTGACCCTTCAGAAACAGAACACTAGGCCTGTCTTCCAAGGAAGGTCTGGGTGAGTTTGAACTATCCACCTTTTAGCTAGTAGTCGAGTGCCTAATGGTTTGTGCCATCCAGAGACTCCTTACAAGTATGTATAGGGGTCTTCTATCATAAAAAACAACCACTTCAAACTATCCTTCTCTGGTTTTATAACTTGCTGAAGTACTTTCTCTTATTTATTGTTAAACGTCTAGAAGAAGAATTAAAAACCTGCTTCCTCCAATTCCTCACCATGCTTTTAATTTTCATCCTCTTTGATTTTGAGCAGCAGGTGACCCAATCTCATTCCCTCCAAACTCGTGGTAGAGACTGGGCCCAGTTCTCTGCACACTACTGCTGGCCAATATCCAGTTCTCACTGGGCAGAAAATGCAGAATAAGGATGTGGATCCCCACCTGATTCTGAGGGTCATTGGCTTCCTGGACCTCCTGCTGCTGTGGGTGCCCCATCACATCTACTCCTTTTGGATATCGCTGCCCTCTGAACCAGGACCAATGTTTCTTTGCCCGTCTGGATACTGCATTTACACAGCAGGCCGGTTCTCCTCAAGTTTCCTGCTTACAGCCATATCCAGTATCCCCAGGTACATCCAACCAAGTCCTGGCCATTCCTTCCCTTATCTGCCTGCAATGTCAGATCCTGTCTCATGACTGAGTCCTTGACAGCAAAAAAGAGGTGCCTTCCTTCTGTTTTAGCCATAATCCTCTCTCTGTCCACATTTTCACTCCCTGCTGCCCTTTTCCACTCCTACAATTTGCCAGTCATCTCCATAAGACCACCCTACTAGAATGTAAGGCCCTTTCTCTTGTCATCAGCAGGACTAGTATATCTCTTGGTAACGAGTAAATGCTTAACCAGTGTTTATTGGATGAGTGAGCGAGTGAACATAGGAGTGAGTATATGAATGATGAGCCCCACTCACTTTACTGGGCTCCAGAACTTATTACTGGAAAGTTCCTCTTGATGTCCAGATGACATCTCCAGCTCAACAGACCTAAAACTGTGCTTAGTTTCTTTCCCTATGAGGTAAAAAACCCCAATTCCCCTATTTGCATTTATGGTTACCTAGCATCCTTTCAGGTTTTCCCCTGTATTCAACAAGTGACCAAGGCCCAGCTTTCCATGCAAAGCACGCCATGCTGAGCTTATCTCTCATGATTTCCTTAAACACAGCCTGTGTTCCAGCCAAAGTGGACTACTCAGTTCGCTGAACAGATAACCTAGCATTCTCTTTCAAAAAGTTAAAATTTGCTTAAAAAATAAATAAAAGAAATTAAAGCTCTGAAGAAAATTTAGAAAATATGCATGATTAAGGATTCTGGATAAACTATCAGACATTTAGGATTTCCCCAAATTTTTATGACAATGAAATAATGCAATGTATATAATATATGCTTTTGACCACATTTTTAATCATCTCATCAGTAATGGCACTATTAGGTAAAAAATACTAACATACTAAGGCTATTGGGAGCTCTGGTAGCATAGTGGCTAAGGCACTTGACTGCTAACCAGAAGGCTGGCGGTTCAAACCCACCAGCCACTCCTCGGAAGGAAGGTTGGGCAATCCTGCTTCCGTAGTGATACTGCCTCGGAAACCCAAGAAGGGGTCGCTATGAGTCAGGGCTGACTCCACGGCACATAACAACAACAACAAGGCTATTGGTACATGTATCCCAAATTACTTTCCTTGGAAATAAAGGCTGTGCTGATTTACACCCTCACCAGAGTACAGTGATTGTGTTTATTTCATTTCTCCTTTGTGAGCAGTAAGTGTTAGTTTTAAAATTTTTCTCAATTTCCTAGGTTAAACAATTAGACATTACAGTTCCCTACCTCCATGCCTTTCTTGTGTTTTCTCTATGACCAGAATGCCTTGGCTTCTCCCTCTCCCTGAGCTTCCTCTACTGCACCTCATCTAGACTATAAACCCACCCCAGACTTCCCCTCTTGGGTGAGGGTCAAACTGTCTTACTCTGAATCCCCACATCATTTTGTTTATACCTTCTAACTTTGTCTCACAGTGAGATAACCTGTATGGCTTTCTTGTTCCTCATTAACCTTAAATTCTCTAAGAACAAATCGACACCCCCTTTGCAGTGTGTCTTACATCTTAAAGATCAAAATTGTTGAATTAAGTTTCTATGTAATATTGCTACTGTTAGCTGCTGTCAAATTGGACCATCGTGGTCAATAGGGTTTTCACTGGCTGATTTTCAGAAGTAGATTGCCAAGCCTTTCCTTCTATTCCATCTTAGTCTGGGTGCTCTGCTGAAACCTGTTCAGCATCATAGTAACACACAAGCCTCTACTGATATTTAGGTGGTGCCTGCACATAAGGTATATTGGCTGGAAAGATATTCTTCAGCTAGATTAAATATGGTATATAATGAAATAACACTTAAGCTGTATGATGGGTCATAAGTTTAGTTATATATATATATAAAGAGAGATATTAAAGGAAATTTTAATATTTCCTTTGTTGTTTAAAAGTAGGGCTAAACTAACAATAGTCTGTCAGGTGGAAAAGAAAGCAAGTTACCAAATAGTATTTATAATCCAGTGTTTTTTAAAAAACAAAAAACAAAATATAGTCATTTGTATCCAGGCAAATCATATATTACACACACATGCAAAAACACAGAGAAAAGTCTGGAAGAGTGCATAACAAAAATGTTAATAAGTGTTGACACTATGATGAGAATTCAGGTGACATTACTTTTCTATCGATTATGGATGATTTCCTAATTTTCTATAACTAATTGTGTTGGTTGGATATTTTTAAATGTGTTTTTTAATGTCATAGGAAAATAAAGTACGATTTAAACCTCTAAGTCCAAAATCACATACAATGGTGTCTGAAGGTTCTTCTCTAGTCAAATCTGGGAAAGATTCAGTGCTGGCAATGTTATCTCATTTTGTGTCAAGAAGAATAAAAACATCAGTAAGGTTTCTGTGAAGCTCCCTTAAACTTTCTAATATATAAGGTTTTATTTATTTGAACAATGATATTAAATATATATATATATGTTATATACATATACATATCCCAATTTATTTTAAGATAAATGATGTGCCAAATGATCTACTGTTACTTCCTTTTTTTATGTTCCACAACACAAATAACAAACCATCTACTGAACTGGAATCTATATAAATTGCCAACACTGGTGAACTTAAAACTGCCTTTTAGAATTACAAACTATAATTAGCTTTCTAGGGCACTGAAGAGGGAAAATCATGTTTTTTCCTATTAACCCATTCTGTCCTGCCATATTTTAAAATCATGTAATAATATTGCACATGAAAAGGTAGATTGGTGTTGCCTTGGGGAAGAAACCATTGTGGGGACAGAAATGGTTAGGACCAAAGACATTTTTATCAGAAACGTAAACAAAAAATGGGATTATTACTTGATGCTTCTTAAGTGATAAGCACAGGGTGGTTGTATAGTACAAATTAAAAAATTGTTTGCTTAATGAATGAACAAATGAGAACTGTGCTTTCTCCAGAGGAGACAAAATGTATTTGTTATTATTAATTGAAAATATTTCAGAACTTGAAGAATTTATAACAAAGGAAAGAGAATGTAACTGGCATCTACTGACAATACATAAATACAGTGGAAAATAGTACTTAGAAAAAGAAGAAAAAAGAAAATTAGGAAGACCAAAGAGAAATTTCATCTTAAAATACAAAAAGATGGGTCAATTCTAGATTTGGGAGGAAAAGAGAGTGTAGTTAAATAAATAATTACGTATAAAAATTCATTTAGATTCTCTAATAACTGGGGTCCTTACTTGCTGTGTTTTGACACCTGACCTATACATTTTCCACTGATGCAAGGCTATGTTGGTACACATCATTAACTTATGATGACTTATTACAGAGACTAAAACCCAGGAAGATTTGTAAGTCTACTTTGAGTACTGGCTGAAATAAAGGAAGAATTTGTCAGGGGAGCAATGGTCAGGTTTCTCAGTGGCTTTCACCATGACAGTAACATTCATTTATTGAGAGCTTAATATATACCAAGCACTGCACTGAGTCATTTGCATACCTAATCGTGAATTAACCCAATGATTCTGGATTGCATAGGATGGAGCTCGTCAAATTCCAGTGCTCCAGCTTCCTACAGACTTGACTTCTCAAGGCATTTAACCTCTGTAGAATTCAAGTTCCTTGTCCATAAAATGGATTTGATAAAATTTCTGTACCTCATGGATTAAATGAGATAAAGGATGTGAAATCATTGCTTCCCCCCTCCAAGTCTATTTTTTTAAGGAGTCCGGGAAGAATGTTGTGTACAATCTGGTCTCTGCTTGTATCTCCTCCTCCTTTTCATTGCCCACACCTACCCCAGAACACTAAACTCAGACCTGTCTTGGGGCCTTTGAACCAGCTATTTATTTTCTATGGAGTCCTCTTCCCTCAAATCTCCATGCTGTTGGCTCCTTTTCATTATTCAGTTATTAGTGCACCATTTTAGCTAAAGTAAAATCCTTCCCCTGTCAGGCACAATTCCATTTCTCTGGTTTATTTTTTTCAAGGCTCATACTGTTATATACCTACTTTGGTCATGTTGTCAGAAGGGACCATTGCTTGGAGAAGGATATCATGCTTGGTAAAGTAGAGGACAGAGATAAAGGGGAAGACCCTCACAAGATGGATTGACACAGTGGTTTCAATGATGGGCTCAAGTATAGCAAGGATTGTCTGGATGGTACACGACTGGGCAGTGTTTCATTCTATCATACATAGAGTTGCTACGAGCCAGAGCTGACTTGATGGTACCTAACAACGTTATATATGAAGGAACTCTGGTGGTGCAGTGCATAAGACATTTGGCTGCTAACCAGCAGGTCAGTAGTTCAAATCCACCAGCTGCTCCATGAGAGGAAAATGAGGCAATCTACTTCTGTAAAGATTTACAGCCTTGGAAACTCAATAGGGGTCGCTGTGAATCAGATTCAACTTGATGGGAATGGGTTTTTGAATGTTATATGAGGAGTCCCTGGGTAGCATAATCAGTAAAGTACTGGACTACTAGCCAAAAGGGAGCTCTGGTAGCGTAGTGCCTAAGGCATTACCTAAGGCATATGACTGCTAACCAGAAGGCTGGCAGTTCAAACCCACCAGCCACTCCTCAGAAGAAAGTTGGGCAATCTACTTCTATAGGGATACCACCTCAGAAACCCAAGGAGGGGTCGCTATGAGTCGGACCTGACTCAATGGCAGTAAGTTTGTTTTTTTTTTTACTAGCCAAAATGTTGGCAGTTTGAACTCACCCAGATGTGCCTCAGTAGATCTGTTGATTTGCTTCCAAAAAGCCACAGCCTTAAAAACCTTATGAGCACACGTCTACTTTGCACACATGGGGTCATCATGAATCAGAATTTATTTGATGACTACTGGTTTGATTTGGATTTAACATAATATGAAATTACCTATTTGTTTCATGTTTATTGTCTGTCTCTCCCATCTAAAATATAAGCTCCAAGAAGAAAGAGACTTTAATGTCTGATGTCACTGCTGTATGCCAAGCACATTGTAAATCAAATGAATGAAAAGTGTGAAATAGTTAAACTAGAAACTTCTGGGCATCCCATGAAAAGAGATCTAGAAATTTTAAAAATACTTGAAATTTCTGAGCCCATACAAGGCAGAAGAAAGAGTACTGGCTGCTATGGAGAAGTACACTGGGTACCACAGATGTTCATAACACAGCTTTAGACTCAGTACTGGGGGCTAACACTGTGCAGACATGCAGCTTGGGCAGGTTTTGTGCTTACTAAGCCCATTTCCTCACTCTCTGAATAGAGATAATGAATGACACTTATTTTACAAGGTTGTTGGTGAGGATTAAATGAGATAATCCCTTAAAGTTTTGTCCAAGCACACTATAACCACATGCATACAACAAATAGTGGTGGGTGAATAACTCACAGCCTTTAGAGCATTGGTTCTCAACACTGGCTGCCTGTTGAAATCACTTGGGAGATTTACAAAATACTGATGTCTAGGCCCCATCCTCAGAAATTCTTATTTAAGTGGTCTGGGGTACAGGCATGACATGGGAATCTTCTCAAAGGTCCCTAGGGAATTCTGATGTGCAGGTAAGATTGAGAACAACTGCCTTCAAGACTTCTACAGAGTACTTTTTTAATCAGAGGGGCCTACCAAAATTAGATTTTGGAACTATAGCCACTTCTCTTTGAGAGACAGCATGTTTGTTTGGTGATTAAGAGAGTTTGGGGATTGTCATGCACTGAATTGTGTCCCCCTAAAATATGTGTCAACTTGGCTGGGCCAAGATTTTTAGTGGTTTGGTAGTTATGTAATGATGTAATCATCCCTCACAATGTGATCTGATGTGATAAGCCAATCAGTTATAAGGGGATTAGGGTGAGATGCAACACCCTTACTCAGGTCACAGCCCTGATCTGATATAAGGGGAGTTTTCCTCGGGGGCAGCCTGCATCACCTTTTATCTTACAAGAGATAAAAGGAGAGAGAGAAGTGAGCAGAGAAAGAGGGATCTGATTACCACCAAGAAAGAAGAGCCAGGAGCAAAACACATCTTTTGGACCCAGAGTCCCTGAATTGAGAAACTCCTAGATCCAGGGCAAGACTGATACCAAGACACATGGAGATGTCTAAGGAACACCAGGCCCACAGATGTTGAAAGGAGAAAAGGACCTTCCCCTACAGCTGACTGAGAGTGAAAGTCTTCCCCTAACTCTGGCACCTTGTGGTCAGACTTCTAACCTCCTAAACTGAGAAAGAGCTCTGGTGGCTAACACATTTTACTGCTAACCAGAAGGTTAGTGGTTCAAACTCACCAGCTAATCTGTGGAAGGAAGATGATGCAATCTACTTCTGTAAAGATTTACTGCCTTGGAACCCAATGGGGGTTGCTATGAGTCGAAATTAACTTGATGGTAGTGGGTTAAGCTGTGAGAGAATAAATTTGTTTGTTAAAGCCATTCACTTGTGTTATTTCCATTATAGCAGCATTAGATAACTAAGACAAGGATAAATAATGTTTCCCTACACTCAAAAGTAAAGGAATAGTGTTTCCCTGCTCCACCTCACTACTCCTCATGCTCTCTTTCACACATACTAGACAGGAAACAACAAAAAAGGACCTATTTAAAGAAAAGTTCATGAATCAAGTGCGTTCATCAAAAGGCTATGTCTGTGTCACTGTAAGAAAGAGTTAATGTTTAAGGGTAGCATATCTAACTCAAGTCTGGGGCTGGCAGGTTATAAATTACCAGCCAGTGAATTATGAATTGTGAATTGGAACAAGATTCAGAATTCACAAAGGCTGTTATTAGTTAAGTCTAGAAAATGGCTCCAGCCAGGATTTTGGCAGTGGATCACAGACTGACTAATGTGTCTACCTGCAGGTGAGGTGCTGTTTTATCTTGCACACTCTGGCTCTTCAGGGGTGATTACCACATAGCTGTTCCCCTGCAATGTACACCAGGACAAGTGTTAGTTCTCACATAGTTTATAATGATGTTCCCCAGGATAGCTGGGTCTTGAGTTAGTTCAAAACAATTAAACAGTAAACATTTTATATTGGCAACTCTAGCTATAGCAAAGTATTATGGTTATGAAATCAAATACCTTTATCCCAGGTATCTACAAATTATCAGATTTAGAGTCTACAAAATACCAACAAGTGTCCACGTAGAGTCAAATACTCCTGTAGCTTTGTTTTCTTAAGGGTAATAAATGCATGATTTTTCTGTCTGGTTTCCAATGTGTTTGGAAATAACATTATTTAAAATGCCAGTTTACAGCTTTGATAAATCATTGGGATTAATGTACTTATATGCTGTCTTAGTCTGGGTTCTCTAGAGAAGCAAAACCAGTGAAGCTTATACATACATATGTGTATATACACATATGTGTGTATATATATATATATATAGAGAGAGAGAGAGAGAGAGAGAGACAGACAGACAGAAAGAGGGAGAGAGAGAGAGAAATAATTTATCTCAAGAAAATGGTTCACACAGTTGTAGAGACTGGTAAGACCCAAGTCTGAGGGCCAGAAGTCAAGCTTGAGGCTTCTCCTAACTCATGTAGCTGCACAGGCTAATGAAGCCAAGATCTGCAGGCAATATAGCAGGCTGCTAGCTTTGTTGTTGTTGTTGTCAAGTGCCATCGAGTCAGTTTTGACTCATAGCAAGTCTGTGCACAACAGAACGAAACACTGTCCAGTCCTGCTAGCTTCAGAGGATGATAAATCTAAGATCTACAGGTAAGATGGGAGGGTGTTGACTCATAGGCTGTGAAGACAACAATCCCAAGATGGGCAGACAATGTGGCAGGCCACTGGTTCAAGTCCAGGAACTGGAGGTCAAGTGCCGATGAGTGAGATGCAGAATCCAGATGGAGCAAAAAGCCAGAGATCTTTGCTAGGACATCCATATATATTGGAAGCAGGCTATACCTCTAAGAAAACTCCATTTCACCAGACTGGCTGCTCATAGCAGGTCTCATCATGGAAGTGATTACATTATAACAGATCTCATCATGATGGATGAGATCATAACTGCCAAACCACTGAGAATCATGGTCCATACAACCTCAACTATCACATATGCTATCCTTTGGAAAGTGATGAAGAATTATTTTTATTTGTTAACAATCTAGCTTAAGGGCTTTTGGGGGTATCTGATCTCTAAACCAAAGGGAAGTAACATGATTTCTTTTCCTCTTTTAAAATACCTTGTTAAGGAGACGTAAGTTGGAGGCAGCACTGGGGAGTCTAAATGACAAATTGGGTGGGTTTAGGTAAGTAAGTAACTTCGACCTCAATTCTATCATCAAGCAGAATTGAGGTGGTTTCTGTTGTTATCAACTTCCTGTAGAGGACACATAAAAATAAAAAATAAAATAAATAAACTTTTTATGTAAGGACCCAGGTTAAATTTTAGCATAGTAGAATTTTATGTGAATTCAAATCATGCAGTTCTAAAATAATGTTACACAAAAATATTAACATTTCACTTTATGTGCCTAATTTGAAAAATGGAAAATCCATTCATGGATTAGTGGGAAATTTCTATCCCATTTTTAGTGTATGCTGCCATCTGAATGTCATCATGCCTGTATAACTGCATGTATCTGATGAAATGGGTCTCATCCCACCAACCAAAGCAACAAAGGATATATGTGTCTTAATAATTGTATCAAAATCTATATTTCCTCAAAAACATTTTTTCATTTCATTCAAAATGCCTTCCATTGAAAATAACATGCATTTCAGAGGGGGGAATATTAGTTTTTTATTAGGCAAGGTTTGAGTTATCTGAAACCTTCAGAAATTCATCCTCATAAAGCTGGTGATCATTGTGAAGAGGTGTGGAAAATGTCACCGTGCATATCATATCTACCAATGTAGAAGGGTAAACAAGAAGCAGAGTTTGTTCTTAAATATTAAAAAAAAAAAATTGAACACTTCATTGTGATTTGGAAGAAAGACAGAGGACACTAGTTTCTCATTCAACAATTTATACACATTTTGTTTTGTGACATTAGTTGCAATTCTCTCAATGTAACAGCATTCTTCCCGCTTCTTTCCTGGGTTCCTCATTTCCACCTGTCTTTCCTTCCTGGCCCTTCCTGCCTTCTGAACTTTGTTTTTGGGTAAATCTTCCCCTTTGGGTCTTGTATGGTTGATTGTTCTGTGACACACACTACTTACGGATGTTGTTGTTCTTTTTATAGTCCTATCCACTGTTTGGCCAAAAAGTGATCCCCAGATTCAGTTCCAGGTTTGAAGAGTGCCTAACGGCCTTAGTCTCAGGGGTTCTACTAGTCTCTCAGACCACTATGTCTAATCATTTTTGTGATTTTGAATTTTTTCTACATTTTTCTCCTACTCTGTCCAGGATATTCTATTGTGATCTTGATCAGAGAGGTTGGCAGTGGTAGCTGGGCACCATCTGGTTCTTCTGGTCTCAGGCTAGTGGAGGCTTGTGATTTGTGTGGTCTACTAGTGCTTTGAACTAATTATTTCCTTGAGTCTGATTTTCTTCACTCTTCTTTGCTCCAGATAGGGAGAGGCCAATGGTTGCATCTCAGATGGCCGCACATAAACTTTTAAGATCCTGTACATCAAAGTAAGATGTAGAACATTGTCTTTGTGGACTAGGTTATGCCATTTGACCTAGATGTTCCCTGAGTCTATGGTCCTGAGCCCCGAAGCCCAATAACTCAGCCTTTCAAAGTGTTTGGTTATGGCTAGTAAGTTTTCATACCTTTGTCCCCTATATGTTCTACTACATACATGGATATATTTACAGTATGTACAAATATGTATGTAGAAATATTCTCATGGGTGTACTCTCATGTGCCATCACACACCTGTTCATCTTGCATATCAACCTGTATATCCACTCATAAATTACTGTTATTACCATTATTTCAGGATTGTATATGTATTTGTGATTGTTGCCTTTTACTCACAGCGTCTTCCTTTGCCTTGGTCATGTTATGCCTTAGTGTATATTGCCTTTCCCTTCACCCAAGTTAATACATGTCTATCCTCTAATTAGTGATTTTCCCTCTCACTCCACCCCATCCCTGGAAACCATAAAAGAATGTTTCTTACTGTATGTTCATCTTTTCTTGACTTGTTGTATTTGTGGCTCATTTATTTCAATCAGCATAATATCCTCCAGGTTCATCTGTGCTATGAGATATTTTGCAGATTCATCACTATTAATTTTACATAGTATTCCATTATGTCTATGTATCACAGCTTGTTTATTCATTCATCTTGTTTGGGCACTTAAGTTGTTTCCATCTTTTTGCCATTGTGAATAATGATTCAATGAACATGGGTGTATAAATACCTACTTAAGTCATAGCTCTTATTTTGCTATGATATATAACTTGTAGTGGGATTATTGCATCATATGGTATCTCATTTCTAACATTTTAACCCTTTCATGACCTGTGAGACATATAATGCCCACCTACACTTTCTACCTTTGGGGTTTAGTGGGAAATTTCTATCCCTTTTTTAGTGTATGCTGCCATCTGAATGCCATCATGCCTGTATAACTGCATGAATCTAATGAAACTGGTCTCATCCCACCAACCAAAGCAACAAAGGATATATGTGTCCTATTAATTGTATCAAAATCCGTATTTCCTCAAAAAATTTTTTTCATTTCATTCAAAATGCCTTCCATTGAAAATACATGGTTTCAACAAAAAATCCAAAGCAGAAAATAATTTTGTTTTGAAGGGATTAAGAAAGTGCCATATCGTTTGTGGTAGTTAAGGTTATGTGTCAACCTTGCTGGGCCTGGTTTTGAGTGGCTGGACAGCTAGATGTAGTGATTCCCCATGACCCTGGAAATCAGCTCCATGGTGCAATCTGCTGTGAGCAGCTTAGTAGCCACCCTAGGGATGTGGTCTGCTTCCAGTATATAATCGGCAGCTTTAAGAAATCTCTCTCATTTTTTTTGGCATGCTTGGATCCTGCATTTAGTTAAGTCTTTCTTCATTCAGCAGCCTGCCATATTGCCTGCGAATCTTGGGACTCATTCTGAATTTGAACTAGTGGCCTGCCATGTTGCTTGATAATCTTGGGACTGTGCCATTTTACTTGTTGACCATGGGCTTGTCAGCTTCAGCAGCCAGCAGCTGCCTGAGTTAAGAGAAGCCTTCAGCTTCACTCGGCTGGCAGCAAGAGGTAGAGCTGAAACCCAAGGTCAAAAAGCTTTCACCTAGCTCCTAGAACTGGCACTTTGAACTTAGACTTCTACCCTCCTAAACTGTAAGAGAATAATTCCTTGTTTGTTAAAGCTATACATTGGTAGTATGTCTGTTATAACAGTACTAAGAGGGTAAAAAAACCCCAAGAAAACAAAAAACCAAACTCACTGCTATTGAGTCTACTCAACTCATAGTGACCCCTCCTTGTGTTTTTGAGGCAGTATCTCTATGGAATTAGATTGCCCAATCTTCCTTCCAAGGATAGCAGCACTAGAGAACCAAATCATCATTTTTCACAGTGGTGGTACCATTTTACAATCTCACCAGCTGTGTATGAGAATTCCAATATCTCCACACTCTTGTCAGCATTTGTTGTTTTCTGACTTTTTGATGACTGCTATTATTGCCGAGGTGAGACGATACTTCATTGTTGTTTTGATCTGCATCTCTCTAATGGGTAATGAAAAGAGCTTTGGTGTGCAATGGTTATAGCATTCAGCTGTTAACCAAAAGGTCAGTGTTTGAATGTACCTGGCACTCTGCAGGAGAAAGATGAAGAGTCTGCTTCCATAAAGATTTCTTGCCTTGGGGAAACCTTTGGGAAAGTTCTACTCTGTCCTATAGGGTTGCTGTGTGTCGAAGGAGACTCGAAGGCAGTGGGTTTGGTTTTGTAATGGCTAATGATCGTGAACTCCTCAGAAGGAAGGTTGGGCAATCTATTTCCATAGTGATACTGCCTCGGAAACCCAAGGAGGGGTCGCTATGAGTCAGGTCCAACTCGATGGCAAATAACAACAACAATGATCGCGAGCCTGTGTTTGTTGGCCACCTGAATGTTTTCTTTGGTGAAGTGTCTGTTCATGTCCTTTGCCCATTTTTCAATTGGATGATTGTTTGTCTTTTTGTTGTTAAGGTGTATTTTAAAATTTTTAAGAAATCTTAGTTTTATGAATGTCTTTGATAACTAAGTCTTACTCCTTTAATGCCCAAATGTTTTTAATTTTGAAAAATTGTATAAACATTGTAAACTTTAACATCTCTTTTAACATGGTAAACTGAACATAATTTATTTTTGTTTTTTTACCTATTTTTAAAAATCTATTCCGTCATTATGCATATTCATTATTTTCTCGTGCTCTGCCTCCTGAGGTGAATGCCACCAGGGGAGCTTGAATTTCTAGTGGTATGTGGATTTTATTAATTCCCTTTCCTTGATTTCAAACTATCCTCAATCCTGTCTATGTCCCTCCTGTAATGGTGCCCTCCACCCTCTCCATATTCCTTATTTAAATCTGCTATAGACTGGACCACAGGCAACTGAGGCTGTCAAATGACGAATTAAGTAAAAGCCAGGCTCTGAGCTAAGGTCTGAGGGGCTCACCCAGGGAATAAATGCAGCTGTTGTGAAAGGTATTCCAGCTGCCCAGAGATGGACTATTTTGCAGGAGGGGGGAGGGGTAAGAGTGGTATTGGGGGCACTTTAGCTTTGTTCCAGCTTAAGACCTTATCTCTTTGAGACAACTGAAATTCTGCCTTGAGTCCCAGATGACAATGAATCATTCAAGGTGCGTATTACACAGGTGATGCATTCATATTTGCAAGAGGCAGCCTAGTGTCATGGATAGGAGGCATTCAGGTCAGCCTGCCAGGGCTTGAATTCACCTACCATCTGTGTGGAGGAGCACAAGTCATTTAACTTCTCTCTGCCTTGTCACTGTATCTACACAGTGAGGAAAATAACAGGACCTACACACAGGGTGTCTTGAGCATTAAATGAGCCACATTTGTAAAGTACTTAGAAGAGGTTTGTTGTTGGTAGTTGCTGTCCAGTCAATCCAAACTCATGGTAATGCCATATATACAGAGTAGAACTACTCCACAGGGTTTTCAAGGCTGTGACCTGTCAGAAGCACATCGCCAGGCCTGACTTCCAAGGTACCTCTGGTTGTATTCGAACCACAAACCTTTCAGCTAGTAGTTAAGTGGGTAACTATTTGTGCCACCTAATTAGGGACTCCATAGAAGGGCACTGGTATACAGTAAACACTAAATTGGTTTTTGTCAAAATAAAATAAAATAAACCTTAGTTAAGTTACTACTCCAACTCAAAGATAAAATACATCTGCTTTTGCCAGTTGTTCATCCAACAACAAAGCCATTAGCATAATGACTCTTATTTGCTGATAATGGCAAACAACAAGAACACAATACCCTGTGTGTCATGCATCACAACAGGTACCAAAGATACTAGCTTGAAATTTCTGCTCTTGAGATCAGTCTAGTTGTGGGTTCATAACATAATATTATCTGCTATTACTGTGAAAAGTTTATTCTTTGAAGGGTTTATCAATATTCCAAAACAAATTATTTTTATTTTAGTTGACCTTTCAGCGTGTGGGGTACTGGTCCATAAAAAGTTTAAACACAGTTGTTGCTTATTTATTACAAAAGAAATATGTGCTTATCATAGAAAATCTGAAAATCCAGATAAGCACATGGAAATAAAAAATATGTTCTCACTACCCAGGCCAATTACAGTTAACATTTTGGAGATTTCCTTGGTTATTTTACTATATATGCATGAGTATTAGCCTATAGCTGGTAATCTGTCAAATATACATTTGTTCCTGGGTGCTATAAACAGTTAATTCAGTTAGCTGCTAAGCAAGAGGTTTGTAGGTCAAGTGTACCCTGAAGTGCCTCAGTAGAAAGCTTGGCTATTTACTTCTGAAAAACCAGCTACTATAGACCACAGTTCTACTCTGATATACACAGAATTTCCATGAATTGCAACTGACTCAATGGCAACTGGTTACAAGTTGGTAACAGATTAAAAGCTTTAAAAATTTTTTTCTGAGATACCCATTCATGTTAGAAATATTAAAAATATGGGCTAGTGGGAAGAAAATAAAAATTGCCTCTACTTATAGGCAAAGGTGATTTTCTCACCCTATGTCTTCCAATTAGGGGCTTCTAATTTGAGCCTGTCTCTGCTACAGCATTTATAAAAGAGGAATTCCTTATTATTCAATGCTCCCAGACTCTGGAAGGGATGGGGTATCATCAAAGGGAGGTGAGTGTTCCAGTGGGAATACTGGATGGGACCCTGCAAATTAAGTATGTCTCATTAAATGTAGGTAGAAAGGTATCACCAAAGGTTGTCTGGCCCAGATTCCCCTTGTATGTATATGTCTTATCATAGTTGGATGGTAGCTGAACTGGAACCAGAATGCCACTTCTGTTTTTTGGAGCTGTACTTTTGCCACATGGCTTCCTTTGAGAGCCTGGCGCACAGTAGGTCCTCAATAAGTGAAAATCTACTGAACGAAAAATAATCACCTAGAATCTCACCATCCAGAGATAATGGCTATTACTAGCTTATTTGTGTGTTTTCTTACCACCATATTTCTAAGGTTGAGTTTTAAAGAGTAGTATTGTGTGTTCTGATTTTAAGCATTGTTACTTGGCACAATCTGAGTTGATTACAGATTATAACTTCTCCTGAGGGCATTCATTATTCATCTTCCCCATTCCTTTAAAAAAAGAAAAGAAAGAAGCAAACAAAACTCCAATGATTCAAAATATTTTAAAAGATATAGACACTGTTGGTGTTTTTTTTTTTTAATTTCTACTTGTTTGTATAGCTTGTTTTAATTGTTATTCTATGTTTTCCTCATGATTAATTAATAAGAACTCTAAACATTGCCAAAGATTCTGGGTTTTAAGATAAATACAAGGGGGGGTGAGAAATAGAAGCAAATTTTCACATTTTTTTGGTTAAAAACACGAAAAGGAAGAAAAGGAGAAAGATGTAATGCATGGTTTAATACCAGGAAAAATTCCCCCTCAGTGCTGCTGACAGTAACATGCTCATTTGCTGACTGAAAGATTGGAGGTTCAAGTCCACCCAGATGTGCCTTGGAAGAAAGAGTTGGCAATCTACTTCCAAAAAATCAGTCGTTGAAAACCCTATGGAGCACAGATCTACTCTGACATTCATGAGGCCACCATGAGTTGGAGTTGGCTCATTGTCAATAGGTAAGTACGTAGTAACTAACTACAGGAAGAGAATAAGGTGGATATGGACAAGGTAGCCGTTCCCACACTACTTTGGTATACCTAAATACAGAGATAGTCACTCTTCTTCCATCTGACCCACTCTTTCTGCCAATACTATGGCTCTGAAAACTTGAAGGAGGGTCTGCTTGGTTCTGACTGTAGCTCAACCCTAAGCCTGCCTAAGTCAGAACCCTGCTGCACCTTTCACAAGCAAAGTATGGTTAGCAGAGAACATACACTTTGAAGACTTTTGTAAATGTTGTAAGATACAGATTTCCTTGTAGCTCGCCACAACATAAAGTTGGAAAGCTGCTTTATCATGCAATATCGATTTTTCAAGTTAATGATAAATTCTCTTTAATTAAGCCTTGTTAGTTATTATTGAGGGTGCTCTGGTAGCTTAGTGCCTAAGGCACTTGACTGCTAACCAGAAGGCCGGCGGTTCAAACCCACCCGCCACTTCTAGGAAGGAATGCTGGACAATCTACTTCTGTAGTGATATCACCTCAGAAACCCAAAGAGGAGTTGCTAAGAGTTGGGTCTGACTCAATAGCACATAACAACAACAGTTATTATTGAAGTCCAGGTACCATTTGAGTCAATCATTTACCTGACAGGGGTTCTCCAGCACCATCTGGAAAGCCATTTTCTTCTCTCTAAAAACCAAAAAGCAATCTTTATTAAAATAATACCCACATGGGAATATAGATATCATCAATTTTCTGATTGAATTAATTACCCACCAAAATCTCAGGAAAATGGGTTCTAGAGTAGTACTGTAATAGTTATTGAATTTTGGTTTCCTGTAGAACATCAGTTCCATGAGGGTTGGGGCTTTTGTCCATTTTCTCACTCTGCTGTGTCCCTAGTGCCCAAAACATACCTGGCATACACTGGACATGCAATGAATATTTGTTAAATGAATTAGGGTCCCTATTAGACAATGTAGGCGCTCTGGTGGCATACTGCCTAAGGCATTTGACCACTAACCAGAAGGCTGGTGGTTCAAACCCACCAGCCACTTTGTGGGAGGAAGAATAGGCAATCTGCTTCCATAAAGATTTACTGCCTTGGAAACCCAGTGGGGGTTGCTATGAGTTGGAATCAATAGCAGTGAGGTTTTTTTTTGTTTTTGTTTTATAGAAAATGTATTAGTGTACAAAACAATGTGTTATTTTTAGTGTTTATTTTATATTATGGATAATTTTCCTTATTTGATTTTTTATCTTCCTTTGGTTGGGTTGTTCCTTGTCCATCTAGGTTATCATTGTAAGTTATAACATTACAGATGTTAATGTTCTCTTTTACAACCAATGCCATGCTGTGGTTTATATGACTTAAAAGGAATTTACTCTGATCTGCTTGGAGGGCATATGTGTGTTGTATGTAAGTGTTTTCAATTGAGTCAGCAGAGAACATTCCCACATGTTTGTTTATATTAACTTCATATTTATACAACTAAAATCTCTCTCAGTAGCTAATGTACACCCTTATCTACAATACTGCAAAAGAAGCGATAGACTTGGGTCAAAAATCCAAAAAATCCAAACCAACTGCCATCGAATCAGATCCAACTCATAGCAACCCCTCCTTGGGTTTCCAAGGCGGTATCACTAGGGAAGTATATTGCCTAACCTTCCTTCTGAGGAGTGGCTTGTGGGTTTGAAACTCCAGCCTTCTGGTTAGCAGTCAAATGCCTTAGGCACTATACCACCAGAACTCCTTTGGTTTTAATCCAATCATACTAATAACCTCAGGCAGTTACTTAGCAATGCTGGGTCTCAGAGGTCTCATTTGTAAATTCAGGGGTTGGTGGTTTAACTTATCTTTTAGGTGGGTCTGTTTTCTCAAGTCTCTGAGTTTCACGCTTAAAGATATGCTAAACTCATGGTTTCATTATGTTTTTTTTTTTTTTTAAATAA